>NC_092729.1:50260076-50560076 GCF_047496885.1 Scyliorhinus torazame
ACACTGGGGGGGGTGGGGAATGTTGGTGGCTGTGTGGGTGAAAGAGAGCCAGTGAGGCGATGGCGTGGGAGGGGTATCCAGAGACAGCAAAGCAGAGGTGGACATTGGTTGGTGGGTCAAGGGAGGGGGGGGATCAAGACACAGGATCTGACGGTCTCCAGTGTGGGATCTTGCTGTGTGAGGCGGAGGGAAATATTGACGTGGAGCGGTGGGGCTGGAGAATCAATCTCCACTTGGGAGAGGCGAGCTTTGATCAGGAATAGTCAGCGTGGCAGAGGGAGGCCGTGCTGAACAAATGGGACTGAATTATTGGAGGAGGTGACCAGATGAGGGTGGTGCAGTTGATGTAGTTTATCTGGATTGCAGCCAAGCCTCTGACAAGGTCCCACATGAGAGACTGACAAAGAAGTCAAATGCACATGGGAGATGGGGTAACTTGGAAGCAGAACTGAGTTAGTGATAGGAGACAGAGGGTGGTGGGAGAAGGCTGTTTGTGTGACTGGAGGCCAGTCATAGAGTGAAAGATGTTTACAGCATGGAAACGGTCCCTTCGGCCCAGCTTGTCCGTGCCGCGCAGTTTCTATCACTAAGCTAGTCCCACTTGCCCGCATTTGGCCCATATCCCTCTGTACCCACCCTGCCCACGGATGGGAGGCTTCTTGCCCTCCTAGACCCCGCCCCACATTCCTCGCACAACAACTGCGGCTATTCTCACCTCAAACTCTTTTTTTTTTCAAATCCGGCCGATCCCACACTGGAGTGTGTGTGTGTGTGTGTGTGGGGGGGGGGGTGGATCCTGCTGTGCGAGGATGAGGGACATATTGAAGTGGAGAAAGAGGGGGTAGTTTGTTTGGAGAGAGGTAAATGTTCTCGGGTGTTTGTGGGATCTGACTGTGCACTGCCACTGTACCATGGAATATACAGACTCCCAAGTGTTTGGGAGAGAGGGAGAGGTGACTGATGGAAGGGGAAGTGTCCGTATTAATACTGAATGAGGAAACAGCAGCAAGCCTGGAGCCAGTGGCTCGGGAGACATTTTTGACAGTAAAATTCTCTCGTCCCACATTGTTGTAATGATGTAAAGATGTTCCAGCTGTGCAGTGATTGAGTAGCAGGTGCTACATCGGTGTTGTAATAGGTTAGCGGGTGCCCCATCAGTGCTGTAATTAATAATTGTGCTCGCTCAGTGTTGTAATAGGGTATCGGGTGCTCCCTCAGTGTTGTAATTGGGTATCGGGTGCTCCCTCAGTGTTGTAATTGTGTATCGGGTGCTCCCTCACTGTTGTAATTGGGTATCGGGTGCTCTGTCAGTGTTGTAATTGGGTATCGGGTACTCCCTCAGTATTGTAATTGGTTTTCGGGTGCTCCCTCAGTGTTGTAATTGGGTATCGGGTGCCCCCTCAGTGCTGTAATTGGGTATCGGGTGCTCGCTCAGTGTTGTAATTGGTTATCGGGTGCTCCCTCAGTGTTGTAATTGGGTATTGGGTACTCCCTCAGTATTGTAATTGGTTTTCGGGTGCTCCCTCAGTGTTGTAATTGGGTATCCGGTGCCCCCTCAGTGTTGTAATTGGGTATCGGGTGCTCTGTCAGTGTTGTAATTGGTTATCGGATGCCCTCTCAGTGTTGTAAGTGACTATCGGGTGCCCCTCAGTGTTGTAATTGGGTATCGGGTGCTCGCTCAGTGTTGTAATTGGTTATCGGATGCCCTCTCAGTATTGTAATTGGGTATCGGGTGCTCCCTCACTGTTGTAATTGGTTTTCGGGTGCTCCCTCAGTGCTGTAATTGGTTATCGGGTGCCCCCTCAGTATTGTAATTGGTTATCAGGTGCTCCCTCAATGTTGTAATTTGTTACAGGATGCCCCCTCAGTGTTGTAATTGGTTATCGTGTGCCACACTCAGTGTTGCAATTGGTTATCGGGTGCCCCCTCAGTGTTGCAATTGGTTTTCGGGTGCCCACTCAGTGTTGCAATTGGTTTTCGGGTGCTCCCTCAGTGTTGTAATTGAGTATCGGGTGCTCCCTCAGTGTTGTAATTTGTTATCGTGTGCTCTGTCAGTGTTGTAATTGGGTATCGGATGCCCCCTCAGTGTTGTAATTGGTTATCGGGTGCCCCCTCAGTGTTGCAATTGGTTTTCGGGTGCTCCCTCAGTGTTGTAATTGAGTATCGGGTGCTCCCTCAGTGTTGTAATTTGTTATCGGGTGCTCTGTCAGTGTTGTAATTGGGTATCGGATGCTCTCTCTGTGTTGTAATTGGTTTTCGGGTGCTCCCTCAATGTTGTAATTGGGTATCCGGTGCACCCTCAGTGTTGTAATTGGGTATTGTGCTCCCTCAGTGTTGTAATTGGTTATCGGGTGCTCTGTCAGTGTTGTAATTGAGTATCGGATGCCCCCTCAGTGTTGTAATTGCTTTTCGGGTTTCCCTCAGTGTTGTAATTGGCTATCGGGTGCTCCCTCAGTGTTGTAATTGGCTATCGGGTGCTCTGTCAGTGTTGTAATTGGGTATCGGATGCCCCCTCAGTGTTGTAATTGGCTATCGGGTGCTCCCTCAGTGCTGTAATTGGGTATAGGCTGCTCCCTCAGTGTCGTAATTTGTTTTTGGGTGCTCTCTCAGTGTTGTAATTGGGTATGGGCTGCTCCCTCAGTGTTGTAATTGGGTATGGGGTGCTCCCTCAGTGTTCTAATTGGGTATCGGGTGCTCCCTCAGTGTTGTAATTGGTTATCGGGTGCTCTGTCAGTGTTGTAATTGAGTATCCGGTGTTCCCTTAGTGTTGTAATTGGGTATTGGGTGCTCTCTCTGTGTTGTAATTGGTTATCGGGTGCTCCCTCAGTGTTGTAATTGGGTATCGGGTGCTCCCTCAGTGTTGTAATTGGTTATCGGGTGCTCTGTCTGTGTTGTAATTGGGTATCGGATGCTCTCTCTGTGTTGTAATTGGTTTTCGGGTGCTCCCTCAATGTTGTAATTGGGTATCCGGTGCACCCTCAGTGTTGTAATTGGCTATCGTGCTCCCTCAGTGTTGTAATTGGTTATTGGGTGCTCTGTCAGTGTTGTAATTGAGTATCGGATGCCCCCTCAGTGTTGTAATTGCTTTTCGGGTTTCCCTCAGTGTTGTAATTGGCTTCCGGGTGCTCCCTCAGTGTTGTAATTGGCTATCGGGTGCTCTGTCAGTGTTGTAATTGGGTATCGGATGCCCCCTCAGTGTTGTAATTGGCTTTCGGGTGCTCCCTCAGTGCTGTAATTGGGTATAGGCTGCTCCCTCAGTGTCGTAATTTGTTTTTGGGTGCTCTCTCAGTGTTGTAATTGGGTATGGGCTGCTCCCTCAGTGTTGTAATTGGGTATGGGGTGCTCCCTCAGTGTTCTAATTGGGTATCGGGTGCTCCCTCAGTGTTGTAATTGGTTATCGGGTGCTCCCTCAGTGTTCTAATTGGGTATGGGCTGCTCCCTCAGTGTTGTAATTGGGTATGGGGTGCTCCCTCAGTGTTCTAATTGGGTATCGGGTGCTCCCTCAGTGTTGTAATTGGTTATCGGGTGCTCTGTCAGTGTTGTAATTGAGTATCGGGTGTTCCCTTAGTGTTGTAATTGGGTATTGGGTGCTCTCTCTGTGTTGTAATTGGTTATCGGGTGCTCCCTCAGTGTTGTAATTGGGTATCGGGTGCTCCCTCAGTGTTGTAATTGGTTATCGGGTGCTCCCTCAGTGTTGTAATTGGGTATCGGGTGCTCCCTCAGTGTTGTAATTGGTTATCTGGTGCTCCCTCAGTGTTCTAATTGGGTATCGGGTGCTCCCTCAGTGTTGTAATTGGTTATCGGGTGCTCCCTCAGTGTTGTAATTGGGTATCGGGTGCTCCCTCAGTGCTGTAATTGGGTATAGGCTGCTCCCTCAGTGTTGTAATTTGTTTTTGGGTGCTACCTCAGTGTTGTAATTGGGTATCGGGTGCTCCCTCAGTGTTGTAATTGGTTATCGGGTGCTCCCTCAGTGTTATAATTGGGTATCGAGTGCTCCCTCAGTGTTGTAATTGGTTATCGGGTGCTCCCTCAGTGTTGTAATTGGGTATCAGGTGCTCTCTCAGTGTTGTAATTGGGTATAGGATGCTCCCGCAGTGTTGTAATTGGTTATCGTGTGCCCCCCTCAGTGTTGCAATTGGTTTTCAGGTGCTCCCTCAGTACTGTAATTGAGTATCGGGTGCTCCCTCAGTGTTGTAATTTGTTATCGGCTGCTCTGTCAGTGTTGTAATTGGGTATCGGGTGCTCTCTCTGTGTTGTAATTGGTTTTCGGGAGCTCCCTCAGTGTTGTAATTGGGTATCCGGTGCACCCTCAGTGTTGTAATTGAGTATTGTGCTCCCTCAGTGTTGTAATTGGTTATCGGGTGCTCTGTCAGTTTTGTAATTGAGTATCGGATGCCCCCTCAGTGTTGTAATTGCTTTTCGGGTGCTCCCTCAGTGTTGTAATTGGCTATCGGGTGCTCTCTCAGTGTTGTAATTGGCTATCGGGTGCTCTGTCAGTGTTGTAATTGGGTATCGGATGCCCCCTCAGTGTTGTAATTGGCTATCGGGTGCTCCCTCAGTGCTGTAATTGGGTATAGGCTGCTCCCTCAGTGTCGTAATTTGTTTTTGGGTGCTCTCTCAGTGTTGTAATTGGGTATAGGCTGCTCGCTCAGTGTTGTAGTTGGGTATCGGCTGCTCCCTCAGTGTTCTAATTGGGTATCGGGTGCTCTCTCAGTGTTGTAATTGGTTATCGGGTGCTCTGTCAGTGTTGTAATTGAGTATCGGGTGTTCCCTTAGTGTTGTAATTGGGTATTGGGGGCTCTCTCTGTGTTGTAATTGGTTATCGGGTGCTCCCTCAGTGTTGTAATTGGGTATCGGCTGCTCCCTCAGTGTTGTAATTGGTTATCGGGTGCTCCCTTAGTGTTGTAATTGAGTATCGGGTGCTCCCTCAGTGTTGTAATTGGTTATCGGGTGCTCCCTCAGTGTTCTAATTGGGTATCGGGTGCTCCCTCAGTGTTGTAATCGGTTATCGGGTGCTCCCTCAGTGTTGTAATTGGGTATCGGGTGCTCCCTCAGTGCTGTAATTGGGTATAGGCTGCTCCCTCAGTGTTGTAATTTGTTTTTGGGTGCTCCCTCAGTGTTGTAATTGGGTATCGGATGCTCCCTCAGTGTTGTAATTGGTTATCGGGTGCTCCCTCAGTGTTCTAATTGGGTATCGGGTGCTCCCTCGGTGTTGTAATTGGTTATCGGGTGCTCCCTCAGTGTTGTAATTGGGTATCAGGTGCTCTCACAGTGTTGTAATTGGGTATAGACTGCTCCCTCAGTGTTGTATTTGGGTATCGGGTGCTCCCTCAGTGTTGTAATTGGGTATCGGGTGCTCCCTCAGTGCAGTAATTGGTTTTCGGGTGCTCCCTCAGTGGTGTAGTTGGGTACAGACTGCTCCCTGTGTTGTAATTGGTTATCGGGTGCTCTGTCAGTGTTGTATTTGGGTATCGGGTGCTCCCTCAGTGTTGTAATTGGGTATCGGCTGCTCCCTCAGTGTTGTAATTGGTTATCGGGTGCTCCCTCAGTGTTGTAATTGGGTATCAGGTGCTCTCACAGTGTTGTAATTGGGTATAGGCTGCTCCCTCAGTGTTGTATTTGGGTATCGGGTGCTCCCTCAGTGTTGTAATTGGGTATCGGCTGCTCCCTCAGTGTTGTAATTGGGTATCGGGTGCTCCCTCAGTGTTGTAATTGGGTATCGGGTGCTCCCTCAGTGTTGTAATTTGTTATCGGGTGCTCCCTCAGTGTTGTAATTGGGTATTGGCTGCTCCCTCAGTGTTGTAATAGTTTTTTGTGTGATCCCTAAGTGTTGTAATTGGTTATCGGGTGCTCCCTCAGTGCAGTAATTGGTTTTCGGGTGCTCCCTCAGTGTTGTAGTTGGGTACAGACTGCTCCCTGTGTTGTAATTGGTTATCGGGTGCTCTGTCAGTGTTGTATTTGGGTATCGGGTGCTCCCTCAGTGTTGTAATTGGGTATCGGCTGCTCCCTCAGTGTTGTAATTGGTTATCGGGTGCTCCCTCAGTGTTGTAATTGGGTATTGGGTGCTCCCTCAGTGTTGCCAGTGAACAGCCCCTACCCTGACGAATTCCCCTGCCAGTGAACAATCCCTACCCTGACTAATTCCCCTGCCAGTGAACAGCCCCTACCCTGACTAATTCCCTGCCAGTGAACAACCCCTACCCTGACTAATCCCCTGCCAGTGAACAGCTCCTACCGTGATTAATTCCCCTGCCAGTAAACAGCCCCTACCGTGACTAATTCCACTGCCAGTGAACAACCACTACCCTGACTAATTCCCCTGCCAGTGAACAGCCCCTACCCTGACTAATTCCCCTGCCACTGAACAATCCCTACCCTGACTAATTCCCCTTCCTGTGAACAGCCCCTACCCTGACTAATTCCCCTGCTAGTGAACAGCCCCTACCCTGACTAATTCCACAGTCAGTGAACAGCCCCTACCCTGACCAATTACCCTGCTAGTGAACAGCCCCTACCCTGACTAATTCCCCTGCCAGTGAACAGCCCCTACCCTGACTAATTCCCCTGCCAGTGAACAGCCCCTACCCTGACTAATTCCCCTGCCAGTGAACAGCCCCTACCCTGACTAATTCCCCTGCCAGTGAACAGCCCCTACCTGACTAATTCCCCTGCCAGTGAACAGCCCCTACCCTGACTTATTCCCCTGCCAGTGAACAGCCCCTACCCTGACTAATTCCCCTGCCAGTGAACATCCCCTACCCTGACTAATTCCCCTGCGTGTGAACAGCCCCTACCCTGACTAATCCCCTGCCAGTGAACTGCCCCTACCTTGACTAATTCCCCTGCCAGTGAACAGCTCCTACCCTGACTAATTCCCCTGCCAGTGAACAGCTCCTACCGTGACTAATTCCCCTGCCAGTGAACAGCCCCTACCCTGACTAATTCCCCCGCCAGTGAACAACCCCTACCCTGACTAATTCCCCTGCGTGTGAACAGCCCCTACCCTGACTAATCCCCTGCCAGTGAACAGCTCCTACCATGACTAATTCCCCTGCCAGTGAACAGCCCCTACCCTGACTAATTCCGCTGCCAGTGAACAGCCCCAACCCTGACTAATTCCCCTGCCAGTGAACAGCCCCTACCCTGACTAATTCCCCTGCCAGTGAACAGCCCCTACCGTGACTAATTCCCCTGCCAGTGAACAGCCCCTACACTGACTAATTCCCCTGCCAGTGAACAACCCCTACCCCGACTAATTCCCCTGACAGTGAACAGCCCCTACCCTGACTAATTCCCCTGCCAGTGAACAGCTCCTACCCTGACCAATTCCCCTGCCAGTGAACAGCCCCTTCCCTGACTAATTCCCCTGCCAGTGACCAGCCCCTACCCTGAGTAATTCCCCTGCCAGTGAACAGCCCCTTCCCTGACTAATTCCCCTGCCAGTGACCAGCCCCTACCCTGAGTAATTCCCCTGACAGTGAACAGCCCCTACCCTGACTAATTCCCCTGCCAGTGAACAGCCCCTACCCTGACTAATTCCCCTGCCAGTGAACAGCCCCTACCCTGACTAATTCCCCTGCCAGGGAACAGCTCCTACCCTGACTAATTCCCCTGACAGTGAACAGCCCCTACCCTGACTAATTCCCCTGCCAGTGAACAGCCCATACCCTGACTAATTCCCCTGCCAGTGAACAGCCCCTACCCTGACTAATTCCCCTGCCAGTGAACAGCCCGTACCCTGACTAATTCCCCTGCCAGTGAACAGCCCCTACCCTGACTAATTCCCCTGCCAGTGAACAACCCCTACCCAGACTAACTCCCCTGCCAGTGAACAACCCCTACCCTGACTAATTCCCTGCCAGTGAACAGCCCCTTCCTGACTAATTCCCCTGCCAGTGAACAGCCCCTTCCTGACTAATTCCCCTGCCAGTGAACAGGCCCTACCGTGACTAATTTCCCTGCCAGTGAACAACCCCTACCCTGGCTAATTCCCCTGCCAGTGAACAATCCCTACCCTGACTAATTCCCTGCCAGTGAACAGCCCCTTGCTGACTAATTCCCCTGCCAGTGAACAGCCCCTACCCTGACTAATTTCCCTGCCAGTGAACAGCCCCTACCCTGACTAATTCCCCTGCCAGTGAACAGCCCCTACCCTGACTAATCCCCTGCCAGTGAACAGCCCCTACCCTGACTAATTCCCCTGCCAGTGAACAGCCCCTACCCTGACTAATTCCACTGCCAGTGAACAGCCCATACCCTGACTAATTCCCCTGTCAGTGAACAGCCCCTACCCTGACTAATTCCCCTGCCAGTGAACAGCTCCTACCCTGACTAATTCCCCTGCCAGTGAACAGCCCCTACCGTGACTAATTCCCCTGCCAGTGAACAGCCCCTACCGTGACTAATTCCCCTGCCAGTGAACAGCCCCTACCCTGACTAATTCCGCTGCCAGTGAACAGCCGCTACCCTGACTAATTCCCTGCCAGTGAACAGCCCCTACCCTGACTAATCCCCTGCCAGTGAAAAGCTCCTACCCTGACTAATTCCCCTGCCAGTGAACAATCCCTACCCTGACTAATTACCCTTCCAGTGAACAGCCCCTACCCTGACTAATTCCCCTGCCAGTGAACAACCCCTACCCTGACTAATTCCCCTGCTAGTGAACAGCCCCTACCGTGACTAATTCCCCTGCCAGTGAACAGCCCCTACCGTGACTAATTCCCCTGCCAGTGAACAGCCCCTACCCTGACTAATTCCCCTGCCAGTGAACAGCCCCTACCCCGACTAATTCCCCTGCCAGTGAACAGCCCCTACCGTGACTAATTCCCATGCCCGTGAACAGACCATTCCGTGACTAATTCCCCTGCCAGTGAACAGCCCCTACCGTGACTAATTCCCCTGCCAGTGAACAGCTCCTACCCTGACTAATTCCCCTGCCAGTGAACAGCCCCTACCCTGACTAATTCCCCTGCCAGTGAACAGCCCCGAACCTGACTAATTCCCCTGCCAGTGAACAGCCCCTACCCTGACTAATTCCCCTGCAAGTGAACAGCCCCTACCCTGACTAATTCCCCAGCCAGTGAACAGCCCCTACCCTGACTTATTCCCCTGCCAGTGAACAGCCCCTACCCTGACTAATTCCACTGCCAGTGAACAGTCCCTACCCCGACTAATCCCCTGCCAGTGAACAGCCCCTACCCAGACTAATTCCCCTGCAAGTGAACAGCCCCTACCCTGGCTAATTCCCCTTCCAGTGAACAGCCCCTACCCTGACTAATTCCCCTGCCAGTGAACAGCCCCTACCCAGACTAATCCCCTGCCAGTGAACAGCCCCTACCGTGACTAATTCCCCTGCAAGTGAACAGCCCCTACCCTGACTAATTCCCCTGCCAGTGAACAGCCCCTACCCTGACTAATTCCCCTGCAAGTGAACAGCCCCTACCCTGACTAATTCCCTGCCAGTGAACAGCCCCTACCCTGACTAATTCCACTGCCAGTGAACAGCCCCTACCCTGACTAATTCCCCTGCAAGTGAACAGCCCCTACCCTGACTAATTCCCCTTCCAGTGAACAGCCCCTACCCTGACTAATTCCCCTGCCAGTGAACAGCCCCTACCCAGACTAATCCCCTGCCAGTGAACAGCCCCTACCCTGACTAATTCCCCTGACAGTGAACAGCTCCTACCCTGACTAATTCCCCTGCCAGTGAACAGCCCGTACCCTGATTAATTCCCCTGCCAGTGAACAGCCCCTACCCCGACTAACTCCCCTGCCAGTGAACAACCCCTACCCTGACTAATTCCCTGCCAGTGAACAGCCCCTTCCTGACTAATTCCCCTGCCAGTGAACAGCCCCTACCCTGACTAATTCCCCTGCCACTGAACAGGCCCTACCGTGACTAATTTCCCTGCCAGTGAACAACCCCTACCCTGGCTAATTCCCCTGCCAGTGAACAATCCCTACCCTGACTAATCCCCTGCCAGTGAACAGCCCCTACCCTGACTAATTCCCCTGCCAGTGAACAGCCCCTACCCTGAGTAATTCCCCTGCCAGTGAACAGCCCCTACCCTGACTAATTCCCCTGCCAGTGAACAGCCCCTACCCTGACTAATTCCCCTGCCAGTGAACAACCCCTACCGTGACTAATTCCCCTGCCAGTGAACAGCCCCTACCGTGACTAATTCCCCTGCCAGTGAACAGCCCCTACCCTGACTAATTCCCTGCCAGTGAACAGCTCCTACCCTGACTAATTCCCCTGCCAGTGAACAGCCCGTACCCTGACTAATTCCCCTGCCAGTGAACAGCCCCTACCCTGAGTAATTCCCCTGCCAGTGAACAACCCCTACCCTGACTAATCCCCTGCCAGTGAAAAGCTCCTACCCTGACTAATTCCCCTGCCAGTGAACAATCCCTACCCTGACTAATTCCCCTTCCAGTGAACAGCCCCTACCCTGACTAATTCCCCTGCCAGTGAACAGCCCCTACCCTGACTAATTCCCCTTCCAGTGAACAGCCCCTACCCTGACTAATTCCCCTGCCAGTGAAAAGCCCCTACCCTGACTAATTCCCCTGCCAGTGAAAAGCCCCTACCCTGACTAATTCCCCTGCCAGTGAACAGCCCCTACCCTGACTAATTCCCCTGCTAGTGAACAGCCCCAACCCTGACTAATTCCACTGCCAGTGAACAACCCCTCCCCTGACTAATTCCCCTGCCAGTGAACAACCCCAACCCTGACTAATTCCACTGCCAGTGAACAACCCCTCCCCTGACTAATTCCCCTGCCAGTGAACAACCCCTACCCTGACTAATTCCCCTGCCAGTGAACAGCCCCTACCCTGACTAATTCCCCTGCTAGTGAACAGCCCCTACCCTGACTAATTCCCCTGCTAGTGAACAGCCCCAACCCTGACTAATTCCACTGCCAGTGAACAACCCCTCCCCTGACTAATTCCCCTGCCAGTGAACAGCCCCTACCCTGACTAATTCCCCTGCCAGTGAACAGCCTCTACCCTGACTAATTCCCCTGCCAGTGAACAGCCCCTACCCTGACTAATTCCCCTGCCAGTGAACAATCCCTACCCTGACTAATTTCCCTGCCAGTGAACAGCCCCTACCCTGACTAATTCCCTGCCTCTACTCTGACTAATTCCCCTGCCAGTGAACAGTCCCTACCCAGACTAATCCCATGCCAGTGAACAGCCCCTACCCTGACTAATCCCCTGCCAGTGAACAGCCCCTACCCTGACTAATTCCCCTGCCAGTGAACAGCCCCTACCCTGACTAATACCCCTGCCAGTGAACAGTCCCTACCCTAACTAATTCCCCTGCCAGTGAACAGCCCCTACCCTGACTAATTCCCCTGCCAGTGAACAGCCCCTACCCTGACTAATTCCCCTGCCAGTGAACAGCCCCTACCCTGACTAATCCCCTGCCCGTGAACAACCCCTACCCTGACTAATTCCCCTGCCAGTGAACAGCCCCTACCCTGACTAATACCCCTGCCAGTGAACAGTCCCTACCCTAACTAATTCCCCTGCCAGTGAACAGCCCCTACCCTGACTAATTCCCCTGCCAGTGAACAGCCCCTACCCTGACTAATTCCCCTGCCAGTGAACAGCCCCTACCCTGACTAATTCCCCTGCCAGTGAACAGCCCCTACCCTGACTAATCCCCTGCCAGTGAACAGCTCCTACCATGACTAATTCCCCTGCCAGTGAACAGCCCCTTCCCTGACTAATTCCGCTGCCAGTGAACAGTCCCAACCCTGACTAATTCCCCTGCCAGTGAACAGCCCCTACCGTGACTAATTCCCCTGCCAGTGAACAGCCCCTACACTGACTAATTCCCCTGCCAGTGAACAACCCCTACCCCGACTAATTCCCCTGACAGTGAACAGCCCCTACCCTGACTAATTCCCCTGCCAGTGAACAGCTCCTACCCTGACTAATTCCCCTGCCAGTGAACAGCCCCTTCCCTGACTAATTCCCCTGCCAGTGACCAGCCCCTACCCTGAGTAATTCCCCTGCCAGTGAACAGCCCCTTCCCTGACTAATTCCCCTGCCAGTGACCAGCCCCTACCCTGAGTAATTCCCCTGACAGTGAACAGCCCCTACCCTGACTAATTCCCCTGCCAGTGAACAGCCCCTACCCTGACTAATTCCCCTGCCAGGGAACAGCTCCTACCCTGACTAATTCCCCTGACAGTGAACAGCCCCTACCCTGACTAATTCCCCTGCCAGTGAACAGCCCATACCCTGACTAATTCCCCTGCCAGTGAACAGCCCCTACCCTGACTAATTCCCCTGCCAGTGAACAGCCCGTACCCTGACTAATTCCCCTGCCAGTGAACAGCCCCTACCCTGACTAATTCCCCTGCCAGTGAACAACCCCTACCCAGACTAACTCCCCTGCCAGTGAACAACCCCTACCCTGACTAATTCCCTGCCAGTGAACAGCCCCTTCCTGACTAATTCCCCTGCCAGTGAACAGCCCCTACCCTGACTAATTCCCCTGCCAGTGAACAGGCCCTACCGTGACTAATTTCCCTGCCAGTGAACAACCCCTACCCTGGCTAATTCCCCTGCCAGTGAACAATCCCTACCCTGACTAATTCCCTGCCAGTAAACAGCCCCTTGCTGACTAATTCCCCTGCCAGTGAACAGCCCCTACCCTGACTAATTTCCCTGCCAGTGAACAGCCCCTACCCTGACTAATTCCCCTGCCAGTGAACAGCCCCTACCCTGACTAATACCCTGCCAGTGAACAGCCCCTACCCTGACTAATTCCCCTGCCAGTGAACAGCCCCTACCCTGACTAATTCCACTGCCAGTGAACAGCCCCTACCCTGACTAATTCCCCTGTCAGTGAACAGCCCCTACCCTGACTAATTCCCCTGCCAGTGAACAGCTCCTACCCTGACTAATTCCCCTGCCAGTGAACAGCCCCTACCGTGACTAATTCCCCTGCCAGTGAACAGCCCCTACCGTGACTAATTCCCCTGCCAGTGAACAGCCCCTACCCTGACTAATTCCCCTGCCAGTGAACAGCCCCTACCCTGACTAATTCCGCTGCCAGTGAACAGCCGCTACCCTGACTAATTCCCTGCCAGTGAACAGCCCCTACCCTGACTAATCCCCTGCCAGTGAAAAGCTCCTACCCTGACTAATTCCCCTGCCAGTGAACAATCCCTACCCTGACTAATTACCCTTCCAGTGAACAGCCCCTACCCTGACTAATTCCCCTGCCAGTGAACAACCCCTACCCTGACTAATTCCCCTGCTAGTGAACAGCCCCTACCGTGACTAATTCCACTGCCAGTGAACAACCCCTACCCTGACTAATTCCCCTGCTAGTGAACAGCTCCTACCGTGACTAATTCCCCTGCCAGTGAACAGCCCCTACCGTGACTAATTCCACTGCCAGTGAACAGCCCCTACCCTGACTAATTCCCCTGCCAGTGAACAGCCCCTACCCCGACTAATTCCCCTGCCAGTGAACAGCCCCTACCGTGACTAATTCCCATGCCCGTGAACAGACCCTTCCGTGACTAATTCCCCTGCCAGTGAACAGCCCCTACCGTGACTAATTCCCCTGCCAGTGAACAGCTCCTACCCTGACTAATTCCCCTGCCAGTGAACAGCCCCTACCGTGACTAATTCCCCTGCCAGTGAACAACCCCTACCCTGACTAATTCCCCTGCCAGTGAACAGCCCCGAACCTGACTAATTCCCCTGCCAGTGAACAGCCCCTACCCTGACTAATTCCCCTGCAAGTGAACAGCCCCTACCCTGACTAATTCCCCTGCCAGTGAACAGCCCCTACCCAGACTAATTCCCCTGCAAGTGAACAGCCCCTACCCTGACTAATCCCCTGTCAGTGAACAGCCCCGAACCTGACTAATTCCCCTGCCAGTGAACAGACCCTACCCAGACTAATTCCCCTGCCAGTGAACAGCCCCTTCCCTGACTAATTCCCATGCCCGTGAACAGACCCTACCCTGACTAATCCCCTGTCAGTGAACAGCCCCGAACCTGACTAATTCCCCTGCAAGTGAACAGCCCCTACCCTGGCTAATTCCCCTTCCAGTGAACAACCCCTACCCTGACTAATTCCCCTGCCAGTGAACAGCCCCTACCCTGACTAATCCCCTGTCAGTGAACAGCCCCGAACCTGACTAATTCCCCTGCAAGTGAACAGCCCCTACCCTGACTAATTCCCATGCCCGTGAACAGACCCTACCCTGACTAATCCCCTGTCAGTGAACAGCCCCGAACCTGACTAATTCCCCTGCAAGTGAACAGCCCCTACCCTGACTAATTCCCCTGCAAGTGAACAGCCCCTACCCTGACTAATTCCACTGCCAGTGAACAGCCCCTACCCTGACTAATTCCCCTGCCAGTGAACAGCCCCTACCCTGACTAATTCCCCTGCCAGTGAACAGCCCCTACCCTGACTAATTCCCCTGCAAGTGAACAGCCCCTACCCTGACTAATTCCCCTTCCAGTGAACAGCCCCTACCCTGACTAATTCCCCTGCCAGTGAACAGCCCCTACCCAGACTAATCCCCTGCCAGTGAACAGCCCCTACCGTGACTAATACCCCTGCAAGTGAACAGCCCCTACCCTGACTAATTCCCCTTCCAGTGAACAGCCCCTACCCTGACTAATTCCCCTTCCAGTGAACAGCCCCTACCTGACTAATTCCCCTGCCAGTGAACAGCCCCTACCCAGACTAATCCCCTGCCAGTGAACAGCCCCTACCCTGACTAATTCCCCTGACAGTGAACAGCTCCTACCCTGACTAATTCCCCTGCCAGTGAACAGCCCGTACCCTGATTATTTCCCCTGCCAGTGAACAGCCCTTACCCCGACTAACTCCCCTGCCAGTGAACAACCCCTACCCTGACTAATTCCCTGCCAGTGAACAGCCCCTTCCTGACTAATTCCCCTGCCAGTGAACAGCCCCTACCCTGACTAATTCCCCTGCCAGTGAACAGGCCCTACCGTGACTAATTTCCCTGCCAGTGAACAACCCCTACCCTGGCTAATTCCCCTGCCAGTGAACAATCCCTACCCTGACTAATCCCCTGCCAGTGAACAGCCCCTACCCTGACTAATTTCCCTGCCAGTGAACAGCCCCTACCCTGAGTAATTCCCCTGCCAGTGAACAGCCCCTACCCTGACTAATTCCCCTGCCAGTGAACAGCCCCTACCCTGACTAATTCCCCTGCCAGTGAACAACCCCTACCGTGACTAATTCCCCTGCCAGTGAACAGCCCCTACCCTGACTAATTCCCTTGCCAGTGAACAGCACCTACCGTGACTAATTCCCCTGCCAGTGAACAGCCCCTACCCTGACTAATTCCCTGCCAGTGAACAGCTCCTACCCTGACTAATTCCCCTGCCAGTGAACAGCCCGTACCCTGACTAATTCCCCTGCCAGTGAACAGCCCCTACCCTGAGTAATTCCCCTGCCAGTGAACAACCCCTACCCTGACTAATCCCCTGCCAGTGAAAAGCTCCTACCCTGACTAATTCCCCTGCCAGTGAACAATCCCTACCCTGACTAATTCCCCTTCCAGTGAACAGCCCCTACCCTGACTAATTCCCCTGCCAGTGAACAGCCCCTACCCTGACTAATTCCCCTTCCAGTGAACAGCCCCTACCCTGACTAATTCCCCTGCCAGTGAAAAGCCCCTACCCTGACTAATTCCCCTGCCAGTGAAAAGCCCCTACCCTGACTAATTCCCCTGCCAGTGAACAGCCCCTACCCTGACTAATTCCCCTGCTAGTGAACAGCCCCAACCCTGACTAATTCCACTGCCAGTGAACAACCCCTCCCCTGACTAATTCCCCTGCCAGTGAACAACCCCAACCCTGACTAATTGCACTGCCAGTGAACAACCCCTCCCCTGACTAATTCCCCTGCCAGTGAACAACCCCTACCCTGACTAATTCCCCTGCTAGTGAACAGCCCCTACCCTGACTAATTCCTCTGCTAGTGAACAGCCCCAACCCTGACTAATTCCACTGCCAGTGAACAACCCCTCCCCTGACTAATTCCCCTGCCAGTGAACAACCCCTACCCTGACTAATTCCCCTGCTAGTGAACAGCCCCTACCCTGACTAATTCCTCTGCTAGTGAACAGCCCCTTCCCTGACTAATTCCCCTGCCAGTGAACAGCCCCTACCCTGACTAATTCCCCTGCCAGTGAACAATCCCTACCCTGACTAATTTCCCTGCCAGTGAACAGCCCCTACCCTGACTAATTCCCTGCCTCTACTCTGACTAATTCCCCTGCCAGTGAACAGTCCCTACCCAGACTAATCCCATGCCAGTGAACAGCCCCTACCCTGACTAATCCCCTGCCAGTGAACAGCCCCTACCCTGACTAATTCCCCTGCCAGTGAACAGCCCCTACCCTGACTAATACCCCTGCCAGTGAACAGTCCCTACCCTAACTAATTCCCCTGCCAGTGAACAGCCCCTACCCTGACTAATTCCCCTGCCAGTGAACAGCCCCTACCCTGACTAATTCCCCTGCCAGTGAACAGCCCCTACCCAGACTAATCCCCTGCCCGTGAACAACCCCTACCCTGACTAATTCCCCTGCCAGTGAACAGCCCCGATCCTGACTAATTCCTGCCAGTGAACAGCCCATACCCCGACTAATTCCCCTGCCAGTGAACAGCCCCTACCCTGACTAATCCCCTGCCAGTGAACAACCCCTACCCCGACTAATTCCCCTGCCAGTGAACAGCCCCAACCCTGACTAATTCCCCTGCCAGTGAACAACCCCTACCCTGACTAATTCCCCTGCCAGTGAACAACCCCAACCCTGACTAATTCCCCTGCCAGTGAACAGCCCCTACCCTGACTAATTCCCCTGCCAGTGAACAACCCCTACCCTGACTAATTCCCCTGCCAGTGAACAGCCCCTACCGTGACTAATTCCCCTGCTAGTGAACAGCCCCTACCCTGACTAATTCCCCTGCCAGTGAACAGCCCCTACCCTGACTAATTCCCCTGTCAGTGAACAGCTCCTACCCTGACTAATTCCCCTGCCAGTGAACAATCCCTACCCTGCCTAATTCCCCTGCCAGTGAACAGCCCCTACCCTGACTAATTCCCCTGCCAGTGAACAGCCCCTACCCTGACTAATTCCCCTGCCAGTGAACAACCCCTACCCTGACTAATTCCCCTGCCAGTGAACAGCCCCGTCCTGACTCATTCCCCTGCCAGTGAAAAGCTCCTACCCTGACTAATTCCCCTGCCAGTGAACAGCCCCTACCGTGACTAATTCCCCTGCTAGTGAACAGCTCCTACCCTGACTAATTCCCCTGACAGTGAACAGCCCCTACCCTGACTAATTCCCCCACCAGTGAACAACCCCTACCCTGACTAATTCCCCTGCCAGTGAACAGCCCATACCCTGACTAATCCCCTGCCAGTGAACAGCTCCTACCGTGACTAATTCCCCTGCCAGTGAACAGCCCCTTCACTGACTAATTCCCCTGCCAGTGAACAGCCCCTACCGTGACTAATTCCCCTGCCAGTGAACAGCCTCTGCCCTGACTAATTCCCCTGCCAGTGAACAGCCCCGATCCTGACTAATTCCCCTGCCAGTGAACAGCCCCTACCCTGACTAAATCCCCTGCCAGTGAACAGCCCCTACCCTGACTAATTCCCCTGCCAGTGAACAGCCCCTACCCTGAGTAATTCCCCTGCCAGTGAACAACCCCTACCCTGACTAATTCCCCTGCCAGTGAACAGCCCCTACCCTGACTAATTCCCCTGCCAGTGAACAACCCCTACCCTGACTAATTCCCCTGCCAGTGAACAATCCCTATCCTGACTAATTCCCCTGCCAGTGAACAGCCCCTACCCTGACTAATTCCCCTGCCAGTGAACAGCCCCTACCCTGACTAATTCCACTGCCAGTGAACAGCCCCTACCCTGACTAATTCCCCTGCCAGTGAAAAGCCCCTTCCCTGACTAATTCCCCTGCCAGTGAACAGCCCCTACCCTGACTAATCCCCTGCCAGTGAACAACCCCTACCCTGACTAATCCCCTGCCAGTGAACAATCCCTACCCTGACAAATCCCCTGCCAGTGAACAATCCCTACCCTGACTAATTCCCCTGCCAGTGAACAGCCCCTACCCTGACTAATTCCCCTGCCAGTGAACAGCCCCTACCCTGACTAATTCCCCTGCCAGTGAACAGCCCCTACCCTGACAAATCCCCTGCCAGTGAACAGACCCTACCCTGACTAATTCCCCTGCCAGTGAACAGCCCCTACCCTGACAAATCCCCTGCCAGTGAACAATCCCTACCCTGACTAATTCCCCTGCCAGTGAACAGCCCCTACCCTGACTAATTCCCCTGCCAGTGAACAACCCCTACCCCGACTAACTCCCCTGCCAGTTAACAACACCTACCCTGACTAATTCCCCTGCCAGTGAACAGCCCCAACACTGACTAATTCCCCTACCAGTGAAAAGCCCCTACCCTGACTAATTCCCCTGCCAGTGACCAGCCCCTACCCTGACTAATTCCCCTGCCAGTGAACAGCCCCTACCGTGACTAATTCCCCTGCCAGTGACCAGCCCCTACCCTGACTAATTCCCCTGCCAGTGAACAGCCCCTACCGTGACTAATTCCCCTGCTAGTGAACAGCCCCTACCCTGACTAATTCCCCTGCCAGTGAACAGCCCCTACCCTGACTAATTCCCCTATCAGTGAACAGCCCCTACCCTGACTAATTCCCCTGCCAGTGAACAGCCCCTTCACTGACTAATTCCCCTGCTAGTGAACAGCCCCTACCCTGACTAATTCCCCTGCCAGTGAACAGCCCCTACCCTGACTAATTCCCCTGCCAGTGAACAACCCCTACCCTGACTAATTCCCCTGCCAGTGAACAGCTCCTACCCTGACTAATTCCCCTGACAGTGAACAATCCCTACCCTGACTAATTCCCCTGCCAGTGAACAGCCTCTACCCTGACTAATTCCCCTGCCAGTGAACAGCCCGTACCCTGACTAATTCCCCTGCCAGTGAACAGCCCCTACCCTGACTAATTCCCCTGCCAGTGAACAACCCCTACCCTGACTAATTCCCTGCCAGTGAACAGCCCCTTCCTGACTAATTCCCCTGCCAGTGAACAGCCCCTACCCTGACTAATTCCCCTGCCAGTGAACAGGCCCTACCGTGACTAATTCCCCTGCCAGTGAACAGCCCCTACCCTGACTAATTCCACTGCCAGTGAACAGCCCCTACCCTGACTAATTCCCCTGTCAGTGAACAGCCCCTACCCTGACTAATTCCCCTGCCAGTGAACAGCCCCTACCCTGACTAATTCCCTGCCAGTGAACAGCCCCTACCCTGACTAATCCCCTGCCAGTGAAAAGCTCCTACCCTGACTAATTCGCCTGCCAGTGAACAATCCCTACCCTGACTAATTCCCCTTCCAGTGAACAATCCCTACAATGACTAATTCCCCTTCCAGTGAACAGCCCCTACCCTGACTAATTCCCCTGCCAGTGAACAGCCCCTACCCTGACTAAAACCCCTGTCACTGAACAGCCCCTAACCTGACTAATTCCCCTGCCAGTGAACAGCCCCAACCCTGACTAATTCCCCTGTCAGTGCACAGCCACTACCCTGACTAATTCCCCTGTCAGTGAACAGCCCCTACCCTGACTAATTCCCCTGCCAGTGAACAGCCCCTACCCTGACTAATTCCCCTGCCAGTGAACAGCCACTACTCTGACTAATTCCCCTGCCAGTGAACAGCCCCGATCCTGACTAATTCCCCTGCTAGTGAACAGCCCCGATCCTGACTAATTCCCCTGCCAGTGAACAATCCCTACAATGACTAATTCCCCTGCCAGTGAACAGCCCCTACCCTGACTAATTCCCCTGCTAGTGAACAGCCCCTACCCTGACTAATTCCCCTGCCAGTGAACAGCCCCTACCCTGACTAATTCCACTGCCAGTGAACAGCACCTACCTTGACTAATTCCCCTGCCAGTGAACAGCCCCTACCCTGACTAATTCCCCTGCCAGTGAACAACCCCTACCCTGACTAATTCCCCTGACAGTGAACAGCCCCTACCCTGACTAATTCCCCTGCCAGTGAACAATCCCTACCCTGACTAATTCCCCTGCCAGTTAACAGCCCCTACCCTGACTAATTCCCCTGCCAGTGAACAGCCCCTACCCTGACTAATTCCCCTGCCAGTGAACAGCCCCTACGCTGACTAATTCCCCTGACAGTGAACAGCCCCTACCCTGACTAATCCCCTGCCAGTTAACAATCCCTACCCTGACTAATTCCCCTGCCAGTGAACAGCCCCTACCCTGACTAATTCCCCTGCCAGTGAACAACCCCTACCCTGACTAATCCCCTGCCAGTTAACAGCCCCTACCCTGACTAATTCCCCTGCCAGTGAACAGCCCCTACCGTGACTAATTCCCCTGCCAGTGAACAGTCCCTACCCTGACTAATTCCCCTGCCAGTGAACAGCCCCTACCCTGACTAATTCCCCTGCCAGTGAACAACCCCTACCCCGACTAACTCCCCTGCCAGTTAACAACCCCTACCCTGACTAATTCCCCTGCCAGTGAACAGCCCCAACCCTGACTAATTCCCCTGCCAGTGAAAAGCCCCTTCCCTGACTAATTCGCCTGCCAGTGAACAACCCCTTCCCTGACTAATTCCCCTGCCAGTGACCAGCCCCTACCCTGACTAATTCCCCTGCCAGTGAACAGCCCCTACCGTGACTAATTCCCCTGCTAGTGAACAGCCCCTACCCTGACTAATTCCCCTGCCAGTGTACAGCCCCTACCCTGACTAATTCCACTGCCAGTGAACAGCACCTACCTTGACTAATTCCCCTGCCAGTGAACAGCCCCTACCCTGACTAATTCCCCTGCCAGTGAACAGCCCCTACCCTGACTAATTCCCTGCCAGTGAACAATCCCTACCCTGACTAATGCCCCTGCCAGTGAACAGCCCCTACCCTGACTAATTCCCCTGACAGTGAACAGCCCCTACCCTGACTAATCCCCTGCCAGTGAACAATCCCTACCCTGACTAATTCCCCTGCCAGTGAACAGCCCCTACCCTGACTAATTCCCCTGCCAGTGAACAACCCCTACCCCGACTAACTCCCCTGCCAGTTAACAACCCCTACCCTGACTAATTCCCCTGCCAGTGAACAGCCCCAACCCTGACTAATTCCCCTGCCAGTGAAAAGCCCCTTCCCTGACTAATTCCCCTGCTAGTGAACAGCCCCTACCCTGACTAATTCCCCTGCCAGTGAACAGCCCCTACCGTGACTAATTCCCCTGCTAGTGAACAGCCCCTACCCTGACTAATTCCCCTGCCAGTGAACAGCCCCTACCATGACTAATTCCCCTGCCAGTGAACAGCCCCAACCCTGACTAATTCCCCTGCCAGTGAACAGCCCCTACTCTGACTAATTCCCCTGCCAGTGAACAGCTCCTACCCCGACTAACTCCCCTGCCAGTGAACAACCCCTACCCTGACCATTTCCCCTGCCAGTGAACAACCCCTACCCTGACTAATTCCCCTGCCAGTGAACAACCCCTACCCCGACTAACTCCCCTGCCAGTGAACAACCCCTACCCTGACTAATTCCCCTGCCAGTGAACAGCCCCTACCCTGACTAATTCCCCTGCCAGTGAACAACCCCTACCCCGACTAACTCCCCTGCCAGTGAACAACCCCTACCCTGACTAATTCCCTGCCAATGAATAGCCCATTCCTGACTAATTCCCCTGCCAGTGAACAGCCCCTACCCTGACTAATTCCCCTGCCAGTGAACAGCCCCTACCCTGACTAATTCCCCTGCCAGTGAACAGCCCCTACCCTGACTAATTCCACTGCCAGTGAACAGCCCCTACCCTGACTAATTCCCCTGCCAGTGAACAGCCACTACCCCGACTAATTCCCCTGCCAGTGAACAGCCCCTACCCCGACTAATTCCCCTGTCAGTGAACAGCCCCTACCCTGACTAATTCCCCTGACAGTGAACAGCCCCTTCCCTGACTAATTCCCCTGCCAGTGAACAGCCCCTACCCTGACTAATTCCACTGCCAGTGAACAGCCCCTACCCTGACTAATTCCCCTGCCAGTGAACAACCCCTACCCTGACTAATTCCCCTGCCAGTGAACAGCCCCTACCCTGACTAATTCCCCTGCCAGTGAACAACCCCTACCCTGACTAATTCCCCTGCCAGTGAACAGCCCCTACCCTGACTAATTCCCCTGCTAGTGAACAGCCCCGACCCTGACTAATCCCCTGCCAGTGAACAGCCCCTACCCTGACTAATTCCCCTGACAGTGAACAGCCCCTACCCTGACTAATTCCCCTGCCAGTGAACAATCCCTACCCTGACTAACTCCCCTGCCAGTGAACAGCCCCTACCCTGACTAATTCCCCTGCCAGTGAACAATCCCTACCCTGACTAACTCCCCTGCCAGTGAACAGCCCCTACCCTGACTAATTCCCCTGCCAGTGAACAACCCCTACCCTGACTAATTCCCCTGCCAGTGAACAATCCCTACCCTGACTAATTCCCCTGCCAGTGAACAATCCCTACCCTGACTAACTCCCCTGCCAGTGAACAGCCCCTACCCTGACTAATTCCCCTGCCAGTGAACAGCCCCTACCCTGACTAATTCCCCTGCCAGTGAACAGCCCCTACCCTGACTAATTCCCCTGCCAGTGAACAGCCCCTACCCTGACTAATTCCCCTGCCAGTGAACAGCCCCTACCCTGACTAATTCCCCTGCCAGTGAACAACCCCTACCCTGACTAATTCCCCTGTCAGTGAACAGCCCCTACCCTGACTAATTCCCCTGCCAGTGAACAACCCCTACCCTGACTAATTCCCCTGACAGTGAACAGCCCCTACCCTGACTAATCCCCTGCCAGTGAACAGCCCCTACCCTGACTAATTCCCCTGCCAGTTAACAATCCCTACCCTGACTAATTCCCCTGCCAGTGAACAGCCCCTACCCTGACTAATTCCCCTGCCAGTGAACAACCCCTACCCCGACTAACTCCCCTGCCAGTTAACAACCCCTACCCTGACTAATTCCCCTGCCAGTGAACAGCCCCGACCCTGACTAATTCCCCTGCCAGTGTACAGCCCCTACCCTGACTAATTCCCCTGCCAGTGTACAGCCCCTACCCTGACTAATTCCACTGCCAGTGAACAGCACCTACCTTGACTAATTCCCCTGCCAGTGAACAGCCCCTACCCTGACTAATTCCCCTGACTGTGAACAGCCCCTACCCTGACTAATTCCCCTGCCAGTGAACAATCCCTACCCTGACTAATTCCCCTGCCAGTGAACAGCCCCTACCCTGACTAATTCCCCTGCCAGTGAACAATCCCTACCCTGACTAATTCCCCTGACAGTGAACAGCCCCTACCCTGACTAATCCCCTGCCAGTGAACAGCCCCTACCCTGACTAATTCCCCTGTCAGTGAACAGCCCCTACCCTGACTAATTCCCCTGCCAGTGAACAGCTCCAACCCTGACTAATTCCCCTGCCAGTGAACAGCCCCTACCCTGACTAATTCCCCTGCCAGTGAACAACCCCTACCCTGACTAATTCCCCTGCCAGTGAACAGCCCCTACCCTGACTAATTCCCCTGTCAGTGAACAGCCCCTACCCTGACTAATTCCCCTGCCAGTGAACAGCTCCTACCCTGACTAATTCCCCTGCCAGTGAACAGCCCCTACCCTGACTAATTCCCCTGCCAGTGAACAGCCCCTACCCTGACTAATTCCCCTGCCAGTGAACAGCCCCTACCCTGACTAATTCCCCTGCCAGTGAACAACCCCTACCCTGACTAATTCCCCTGCCAGTGAACAGCTCCTACCCTGACTAATTCCCCTGCCAGTGAACAGCTCCTACCCTGACTAATTCCCCTGCCAGTGAACAGCCCCTACCCTGACTAATTCCCCTGCCAGTGAACAGCCCCTACCCTGATTAATTCCCCTGCCAGTGAACAGCCCGTACCCTGACTAATTCCCCTGCCAGTGAACAGCCCCTACCCTGACTAATTCCCCTGCCAGTGAACAACCCCTACCCCGACTAACTCCCCTGCCAGTGAACAACCCCTACCCTGACTAATTCCCTGCCAATGAACAGCCCCTTCCTGACTAATTCCCCTGCCAGTGAACAGCCTTAACGCTGACTAATTCCCCTGCCAGTGAACAGGCCCTACCGTGACTAATTTCCCTGCCAGTGAACAGCCCCTACCCTGAGTAATTCCCCTGCCAGTGAACAACCCCGACACTGACTAATTCCCCTGCCAGTGAACAGCCCCTACCCTGACTAATTCCCCTACCAGTGAACAGCCCCTACCCTGACTAATTCCCCCGCCAGTGAACAGCCCCTACCCTGACTAATTCCCCTGCCAGTGAACAGCCCCTACCCTGACTAATACCCCTTTCAGTGAACAGCTCCTACCCTGACTAATTCCCCCGCCAGTGAACAGCCCCTACCCTGACTTATTCCCCTGCCAGTGAACAGCCCCTACCCTGACTAATTCCCCTGCCAGTGAACAACCCCGACCCTGACTAATTCCCCTGCCAGTGAACAGCCCCTACCCTGACTAATTCCCCTGCCAGTGAACAGCCCCTACCCTGACTAATTCCCCTGCCAGTGAACAGCCCCTACCCTGACTAATTCCCCTGCCAGTGAACAGCCTCTCCCCTGACTAATTCCCCTGCCAGTGAACAGCCCCTACCCTGACTAATTCCCCTGCCAGTGAACAGCCTCTCCCCTGACTAATTCCCCTGCCAGTGAACAGCCCCTACCCTGACTAATTCCCCTGCCAGTGAACAGCCCCTACCCTGAATAATTCCCCTGCCAGTGAACAGCCCCTGCCCTGACTAATTCCCCTGCCAGTGACCAGCCCCTACCCTGATTAATTCCCTGCCTCTACTCTGACTAATTCCCCTGCCAGTGAACAGTCCCTACACTGACTAATTCCCCTGCCAGTGAACAGCCCCTACCCTGACTAATTCCCCTGCCAGTGAACAGCCCCTACCCTGACTAATTCCCCTGCCAGTGAACAACCCCTACCCTGACTAATTCCCCTGCCAGTGAACAGTCCCTACCCTGACTAATTGCCCTGCCAGTGAACAGCCCCTACCCTGACTAATTCCCCTGCCAGTGAACAGCCCCTACCCTGACTAATTCCCCTGCCAGTGAACAGCCCCTACCCTGACTAATTCCCCTGCCAGTGAACAGTCCCTACCCTGACTAATTGCCCTGCCAGTGAACAGCCCCTACCCTGACTAATTCCCCTGACATTGAACAGCCCCGATCCTGACTAATTCCCCTGCCAGTGAACAGCCTCTACCCTGACTAATTCCCCTGCCTGTGAACAGTCCCTACACTGACTAATTCCCCTGCCAGTGAACAGCCCCTACCGTGACTAACTCCCCTGCCAGTGAAAAGCCCCTTCCCTGACTAATTCCCCTGCCAGTGACCAGCCCCTACCCTGACTAATTCCCCTGCCAGTGAACAGCCCCTACCCTGAGTAATTCCCCTGCCAGTGAACAGCCCCTACCGTGACTAATTCCCCTGCCAGTGAACAGCCCCTACCCTGACTAATTCCCCTGCCAGTGAACAGCCCCTACCCTGACTAATTCCCCTGCCAGTGAACAGCCCCTACCCTGAGTAATTCCCCTGCCAGTGAACAGCCCCTACCGTGACTAATTCCCCTGCCAGTGACCAGCCCCTACCCTGACTAATTCCCCTGCCAGTGAACAGCTCCTACCCTGACTAATTCCCCTGCCAGTGAACAGCTCCTACCCTGACTAATTCCCATGACAGTGAACAGCTTATACCCTGACTAATTCCACTGCCAGTGAACAGCCCGTACCCTGACTAATTCCCCTGCCAGTGAACAGCTCCTACCCTGACTAATTCCCATGACAGTGAACAGCTTATACCCTGACTAATTCCACTGCCAGTGAACAGCCCGTACCCTGACTAATTCCCCTGCCAGTGAACAGCCCCTACCCTGACTAATTCCCCTGCCAGTGAACAACCCCTACCCCGACTAACTCCCCTGCCAGTGAACAACCCCTACCCTGACTAATTCCCTGCCAGTGAACAGCCCCTTCCCTGACTAATTCCCCAGCCAGTGAACAGCCCCTACCCTGACTAATTCCCCTGCCAGTGAACAGCCCCTACCGTGACTAATTCCCCTGCCAGTGAACAACCCCTACCGTGACTAATTCCCCTGCCAGTGAACAACCCCTACCGTGACTAATTCCCCTGCGAGTGAACAATCCCTACCCTGACTAATTCCACTGCCAGTGAACAGCCCCAACCCTGACTAATTCCCCTGCCAGTGAACAGCCCCTACTATGACTAATTCCCCTGACAGTGAACAACCCCTACCCTGACTAATTCCCCTGCCAGTGAACAGCCCGTACCCTGACTAATTCCCCTGCCAGTGAACAGCCCCTACCCTGACTAAATCCCCTGCCAGTGAACAGCCCCTACCCTGACTAATTCCCCTGCCAGTGAACAACCCCTACCCTGACTAACTCCCCTGCCAGTGAACAGCCCCTACCCTGACTAATGCCCTGCTAGTGAACAGCCCCTACCCTGACTAATTCCCCTGCCAGTGAACAGCCCCTACCCTGACTAATTCCCCTGCCAGTGAACAGCCCCTACCCTGACTAATGCCCTGCCAGTGAACAGCCCCTACCGTGACTAATTCCCCTGCCAGTGAACAGCCCCTACCGTGACTAATTCCCCTGCCAGTGAACAGCCCCTACCCTGACTAATTCCCCTGCCAGTGAACAATCCCTACCCTGACTAATTCCCCTGCCAGTGGCCAGCCCCTTCCCTGACTAATTCCCCTGCCAGTGAACAATCCCTACCCTGACTAATTCCCCTGCCAGTGGCCAGCCCCTTCCCTGACTAATTCCCCTGCCAGTGAACAATCCCTACCCTGACTAATTCCCCTGCCAGTGAACAGCCTCTACCCTGACTAATTCCCCTGCCAGTGAACAACCCCTACCCTGACTAATTCCCCTGCCAGTGAACAGCCCCTACCCTGACTAATTCCCCTGCCAGTGGCCAGCCCCTTCCCTGACTAATTCCCCTGCCAGTGAACAATCCCTACCCTGACTAATTCCCCTGCCAGTGAACAGCCCCTACCCTGACTAATTCCCCTGCTAGTGAACAGCCCCGACCCTGACTAATTCCCCTGCCAGTGAACAGCCCCTACCCTGACTAATTCCCCTGCCAGTGAACAGCCCCTACCCTGACTAATTCCCCTGCCAGTGAACAATCCCTACCCTGACTAATTCCCCTTCCAGTGAACAGCCCCTACCGTGACTAATTCCCCTGCCAGTGTACAATCCCTACCCTGACTAATACCCCTTCCAGTGAACAGCCCCTACCCTGACTAAGTCCCCTGCTAGTGAACAGCCCCTACCTTGACTAATTCCCCTGTCAGTGAGCAGCCCCTACCCTGACTAATTCCCCTGCCAGTGAACAGCCCCTTCCCTGACTAATTCCCTGCCAGTGAACAGCCCCTACCCTGACTAATTCCCCTGCCAGTGAACAGCCCCTACCCTGACTAATTCCCCTGCCAGTGAACAGCCCCTACCCTGACTAATTCCCCTGCCAGTGATCAGCCCCTAACCTGACTAATTCCCCTGCCAGTGAACAACCCCAACCCTTACTAATTCCCCTGCCAGTGAACAACCCCTACCCTGACTAATTCCCCTGCCAGTGAACAACACCTACCCTGACTAATTCCCCTGCCAGTGAACAGCCCCTACCCTGTGCTCCCCCACACAGCCAGCACTGTCAGTGCTCCCCCCACACAGCCAGCACTGTCAGTGCTCCCACCACACAGCCAGCACTGTCAGTGCTCCCAACACACAGCCAGCACTGTCAGTGCTCCCACCACACAGCCAGCACTGTCAGTGCTCACACCACACAGCCAGCACTGTCAGTGCTCCCCCACACATCCAGCACTGTCAGGGCTCCCCCACACAGCCAGCACTGTCAGTGCTCCCACCCCACACAGCCAGCACTGTCAGTGCTCCCACCACACAGACAGCACTGTCAGTGCTCCCACCCCACACAGCCAGAACTGTCAGTGCTCCCCCCACACAGTCGGCACTGTCAGTGCTCCCCCACACAGCCAGCAGTGTCAGTGCTCCCACCACACAGCCAGCACCGTCAGTGCTCCCACCACACAGTCAGCACTGCCAGTTCTCCACCCAAAGCCAGCACTGCGAGTGCTCCCCACACAGCCAGCACTGCCAGTGCTCCCCCAAACAGCCTGCACTGACATGGCTACCCTCAACACAGCCAGCACTGTCAGTGCTCCCCCACACAGTCGGCACTGCCAGTGCTCCCACACAGCCAGCACTGCCAGTTCTCCCCACACAGCCAGCACTGTCAGTGCTCCCCCACACAGCCAGCACTGTCAGTGCTCCCACCCCACACAGCCAGCACTGTCAGTGCTCCCCCCACAAAGCCAGCACTGTCAGTGCTCCCAGACAGCCAGCACTGTCAGTGCTCCTCCCACACTGTCGGCACTGTCAGTGCTCCCCACACAGCCAGCACTGTCAGTGCACCCCCCACACAGCCAGCACTGTCAGTGCACCCCCCACACAGCCAGCACTGTCAGTGCTCCCCCACACAGTCAGTGCCCCCCCACACAGACAGCACTGTCCGTGCTCCCCCCACACAGTCAGCACTGTCAGTGCTCCCACCACACAGCCAGCACTGTCAGTGCTCGCCCCACACAGCCAGCACTGCCAGTGCTCCCACGACACAATCAGCACTGTCAGTGCTACCCCACACAGCCAGCACTGTCAGTGACCCCCCACACAGCCAGTACTGTCAGCGCCCCCCCACACAGCCAGCACTGTCAGTGCTCCCCCACACAGCCAGCACTGCCAGTGCTCCCACCCACACAGCCAGCACTGACAGGGCTCCCCCCACACAGTCAGCACTGTCAGTGCTCCCCCACACAGCCAGCACTGTCAGTGCTCCTCCACACAGCGAGCACTGTCAGTGTTCCCCCACACAGCCAGCACTGTAAGTGCTCCCACCCACACAGCCAGCACTGTCAGTGCTCCCACACACACAGCCAGCACTGTCAGTGCTCCCCCCACACGGTCATCACTGTCAGTGCTCCCCCACACAGCCAGCACTGTCAGTGCTCCCACCACACAGCCAGCACTGCCTGTGCTCCCACCACACAGACAGCACTGTCAGTGCTCCCCCCACACAGCCAGCACCGTCAGTGCCCCCACCACACAGCCAGCACTGTCAGTGCTCCTCCCACACAGCCAGCACTGTCAGCGCTCCCACCACACAGCCAGCACTGTCAGTGCTCCCACCACACAGCCAGCACTGTCACTGCTCCCGCAGCACAGCCAGCACTGCCAGTGCTCCCACCACACAGCCAGCACTGTCAGTGCTCCCATCACACAGCCAGCACTGTCAGTGCTCCCACCACACAGCCAGCACTGTCAGTGCTCCCACAACACAGCCAGTACTCTCAGTGCTCCCACCACACAGCCAGCACTGTCAGTGCTCCCCCCGCACAGCCAGCACTGTCAGTGCTCCCACCCCACAGCCAGCACTGTCGGTGCTCACCCCACACAGCCAGCACTGTCAGTGCTCCCACCACACAGCCAGCACTGTCAGTGCTCCCACCACAGAGCCAGCACTCTCAGTGCCCCCACCACAAAGCCAGCACTGTCAGAGCTCCAACCACACAGCCAGCACTGTCAGTGCACCCACCACACAGCCAGCACTGTCAGTGCTCCCACCACACTGCCAGCACTGTCAGTGCTCCCACCACACAGCCAGCACTGTCAGTGCTCCCACCCCACAGCTTGCACTGTCAGTGCTCACCCCACACAGCCAGCACTGTCAGTGCTCCCACCACACAGTCAGCACTGTCAGTGCTCCCACCACACAGCCAGCACTGTCAGTGCTCCCCCACACAGCCAGCACTGTCAGTGCTCCCCCACACAGCCAGCACTGTCAGTGCTCCCCACACACAGCAAGCACTCTCAGTGCTCCCCCACACAGTCGGCACTGTCAGTGCTCCCCCACACAGTCGGCACTGTCAGTGCTCCCACCACACAGCCAGCACTGTCAGTGCTCCCCCACACTGCCAGCACTGTCAGTGCTCCCACCACACAGCCAGCACTGTCAGTGCCCCCACCACAAAGCCAGCACTGTCAGAGCTCCAACCACACAGCCAGCACTGCCAGTGCTCCCCCACACAGCCAGCAGTGTCAGTGCTCCCACCACACAGCCAGCACCGTCAGTGCTCCCACCACACAGTCAGCACTGCCAGTTCTCCACCCAAAGCCAGCACTGCGAGTGCTCCCCACACAGCCAGCACTGTCAGTGCTCCCCCACACAGCCAGCACTGACATGGCTACACTCAACACAGCCAGCACTGTCAGTGCTCCCCCACACAGTCGGCACTGCCTGTGCTCCCCACACAGCCAGCACTGCCAGTTCTCCCCACACAGCCAGCACTGTCAGTGCTCCCCCACACAGCCAGCACTGTCAGTGCTCCCACCCCACACAGCCAGCACTGTCAGTGCTCCCCCCACAAAGCCAGCACTGTCAGTGCTCCCCAGACAGCCAGCACTGTCAGTGCTCCCCCCACACTGTCGGCACTGTCAGTGCTCCCCCACACAGTCAGTGCCCCCCCACACAGACAGCACTGTCCGTGCTCCCCCCACACAGTCAGCACTGTCAGTGCTCCCACCACACAGCCAGCACTGTCAGTGCTCCCCCGACACAGCCAGCACTGCCAGTGCTCCCACGACACAGCCAGCACTGTCAGTGCTCCCCCACACAGCCAGCACTGTCAGTGACCCCCCACACAGCCAGTACTGTCAGCGCCCCCCCACACAGCCAGCACTGTCAGTGCTCCCACACACAGCCAGCACTGTCAGTGCTCCCACCCACACAGCCAGCACTGAAAGGGCTCCCCCCACACAGTCAGCACTGTCAGTGCTCCCCCACACAGCCAGCACTGTCAGTGCTCCTCCACACAGCGAGCACTGTCAGTGTTCCCCCACACAGCCAGCACTGTAAGTGCTCCCACCCACACAGCCAGCACTGTCAGTGCGCCCACACACACAGCCAGCACTGTCAGTGCTCCCACCACACAGCCAGCACTGCCTGTGCTCCCACCACACAGACAGCACTGTCAGTGCTCCCCCCACACAGCCAGCACCGTCAGTGCCCCCACCACACAGCCAGCACTGTCAGTGCTCCTCCCACACAGCCAGCACTGTCAGCGCTCCCACCACACAGCCAGCACTGTCAGTGCTCCCACCACACAGCCAGCACTGTCACTGCTCCCGCAACACAGCCAGCACTGCCAGTGCTCCCACCACACAGCCAGCACTGTCAGTGCTCCAATCACACAGCCAGCACTGTCAGTGCTCCCACCACACTGCCAGCACTGTCAGTGCTCCCACCACACAGCCAGTACTCTCAGTGCTCCCACCACACAGCCAGCACTGTCAGTGCTCCTCCCCCCCCACCAACACTGTCAGTGCTCCCCCACACAGCCAGCACTGTCAGTGCTCCCCCACACAGCCAGCACTGTCAGTGCTCCCACCACACAGCCAAAACTGTCAGTGCTCCCCACACACAGCAAGCACTGTCAGTGCTCCCCCACACAGTCGGCACTGTCAGTGCTCCCCCACACAGTCGGCACTGTCAGTGCTCCCACCACACAGCCAGCACTGTCAGTGCTCCCCCACACTGCCAGCACTGTCAGTGCTCCCACCACACAGCCAGCACTGTCAGTGCTCCCACCACACAGCCAGCACTGTCAGTGCTCCCACCACACAGCCAGCACTCTCAGTGCCCCCACCACAAAGCCAGCACTGTCAGAGCTCCAACCACACAGCCAGCACTGTCAGTGCACCCACCACACAGCCAGCACTGTCAGTGCTCCCACCACACTGCCAGCACTGTCAGTGCTCCCACCACACAGCCATCACTGTCAGTACTCCCAACCCACAGCTTGCACTGTCAGTGCTCACCCCACACAGCCAGCACTGTCAGTGCTCCCACCACACAGTCAGCACTGTCAGTGCTCCCACCACACAGCCAGCACTGTCAGTGCTCCTCCCCCCCCCCCCACCAACACTGTCAGTGCTCCCCCACACAGCCAGCACTGTCAGTGCTCCCCACACAGCCAGCACTGTCAGTGCTCCCACCACACAGCCAAAACTGTCAGTGCTCCCCACACACAGCAAGCACTGTCAGTGCTCCCCCACACAGTCGGCACTGTCAGTGCTCCCCCACACAGTCGGCACTGTCAGTGCTCCCACCACACAGCCAGCACTGTCAGTGCTCCCCCACACTGCCAGCACTGTCAGTGCTCCCACCACACAGCCAGCACTGTCAGTGCTCCCCCACACAGCCAGCACTGTCAGTGCTCCCACCACACAGTCAGCGCTGTCAGTGCTCCCGCAGACAGCCAGCACTCTCAGTGCTCCCCCACACAGCCAGCACTGTCAGTGCTCCCCCACACAGCCAGCACTGTAAGTGCTCCCACCCACACAGCCAGCACTGTCAGTGCTCCCCCCCACACGGTCATCACTGTCAGTGCTCCCTCACACAGCCAGCACTGTCAGTGCTCCCCCACACAGCCAGCACTGTCAGTGCTCCGACTGCACAGCCAGCACTGCCAGTGCTCCCACCACACAGACAGCACCCCACACAGCCAGCACTGTCAGTGCTCCCACCACACAGCCAGCACTGTCAGTGCTCCCACCACACAGCCAGCACTGTCAGTGCCCCCACCACAAAGCCAGCACTGTCAATGCTCCAACCACACAGCCAGCACTGTACTCGTGGGCAGCACGGTAGCATAGTGGATAGCACAATTGCTTCACAGCTCCAGGGTCCCAGGTTCGATTCCCGGCTTGGGTCACTGTCTGTGCGGAGTCTGCACGTCCTCCCCGTGTGTGCGTGGGTTTCCTACGGGTGCTCCCGTTTCCTCCCACAGTCCAAAGATGTGCAGGTTAGGTGGATTGGCCATGTTAAATTGTCCTTAGTGTCCAAAATTGCCCTTAGTGTTGGGTGGGGTTATGGGGATAGGGTGGAGGTGTGGGCTTGGGTAGGGTGCTCTTTCCAAGAGCAGGTGCAGACTCGATGGGCCGAATGGCCTCCTTCTGCACTGTAAATTCTATGAAACTATGAAACTGTCAGTGCTCCCACAACACAGCCAGCACTGTCAGTGCTCCCACCACACTGCCAGCACTGTCAGTGCTCCCACCACACAGCCAGCACTGTCAGTGCTCCCAACCCACAGCTTGCACTGTCAGTGCTCACCCCACACAGCCAGCACTGTCAGTGCTCCCACCACACAGTCAGCACTGTCAGTGCTCCCACCACACAGCCAGCACTGTCAGTGCTCCCCACACAGCCAGCACTGTCAGTGCTCCCACCACACAGCCAGCACTTTCAGTGCTCCCACCACACAGCCAGCACTGACAGGGCTCCCCCCACACAGTCAGCACTGTCAGTGCTCCCCCACACAGCCAGCACTGTCAGTGCTGCCCCACACAGCCAGCGCTGTCGGTGCTCCCCCACACAGCCAGCACTGTAAGTGCTCCCACCCACACAGCCAGCACTGCCTGTGCTCCCCCCCACACGGTCATCACTGTCAGTGCTCCCTCACACAGCCAGCACTGTCAGTGCTCCCCCACACAGCCAGCACTGTCAGTGCTCCGACCACACTGCCAGTGCTACCACCAAACAGACAGCACTGTCAGTGCTCCCCTCACACAGCCAGCACCGTCAGTGCCCCCACCACACAGCCAGCACTGTCAGTGCTCCCCCCACACAGCCAGCACTGTCAGTGCTCCCACCACACAGCCAGCACTGTCAGTGCTCCCACCACACAGCCAGCACTGTCAGTGCTCCCACGACACAGCCAGGACTGTCAGTGCTCCCACAACACAGCCAGCACTGTCACTGCTCCCATCACACAGTCAGCACTGTCAGTGCTCCCACCACACAGCTTGCACTGTCAGTGCTCCCACCACACAGCCAGCACTGTCAGTGTTCCTACCACACAGCCAGCACTGTCAGTGCTCCCACCACACAGCCAGCACTGTCAGTGATCCCACCCCACAGCCAGCACTGTCAGTGCTCACCCCACACAGCCAGCACTGTCAGTGCTCCCACCACACAGCCAGCACTGTCAGTGCTCCCACCACACAGCCAGCACTGTCAGTGCCCCAACAACAAAGCCAGCACTGTCAGTGCTCCCACCACACAGCCAGCACTGTCAGTGCTCCCACCACACAGCCAGCACTGTCAGTGCTCCCACCACACAGCCAGCACTGTCAGTGCTCCCACCACACAGCCAGCACTGTCAGTGCTCCCACCACACTGCCAGCACTGTCAGTGGTCCCACCACACAGCCAGCACTGTCAGTGCTCCCACCCCACAGCCAGCACTCTCAGTGCTCACCCCACACAGCCGGCACTGTCAGTGCTCCCACCACACAGTCAGCACTGTCAGTGCTCCCACCACACAGCCAGCACTGTCAGTGCTCCCCACACAGCCAGCACTGTCCGTGCTCCCCCACACAGCCAGCACTGCCAGTGCTCCCACCATACAGCCAGCACTGTCAGTGCTCCCCACACACAGCAAGCACTGTCAGTGCTCCCCCACACCGTCAGCACTGTCAGTGCTCCCACCACACAGCCAGCACTGTCAGTGCTCCCCACACAGCCAGCACTGTCAGTGCTCCCCCCACACAGCCAGCACTGCCAGTGCTCCCACCATACAGCCAGCACTGTCAGTGCTCTCCACACACAGCAAGCACTGTCAGTGCTTCCCCACACAGCCAGCACTGTCAGTGCTCCCACCACACAGCCAGCACTGTCAGTGCTCCCCTTCACTGCCAGCACTGTCAGTGCTCCCCCACACAGTCGGCACTGCCAGTGCTCCCCACACAGCCAGCACTGCCAGTGCTCCCCACACAGCCAGCACTGTCAGTGCTCCCCCACACAGCCAGCACTGTCAGTGCTCCCACCCCACACAGCCAGCACTGTCAGTGCTCCCCCACAAAGGCAGCACTATCAGTGCTCCCCACACAGCCAGCACTGTCAGTGCTCCCCCACACAGCCAGCACTGTCAGTGCTCCCCCACACAGCCAGCACTGTCAGTGCTCCCACCCTCCACAGCCAGCACTGTCAGTGCTCCCACCACACAGCCAGCACTGTCAGTTCTCCCACCACAAAGCCAGCACTCTCAGTGCTCCCTCCACACAGACAGCATTGTCAGTGCTTGCACCACACAGCCAGCACTGCCTATTGTCCACCCACAGCCAGCACTTCGAGTGCTCCCCACACAGCCAGCACTGCCAGTGCTCCCCCACACAGCCAGCACTGACAGGGCTCCCCTCAACACAGCCAGCACTGACAGTGCTCCCCACACAGCCAGCACTGTCCGTGCTCCCCCCACACAGTCAGCACTGTCAGTGCTCCCACCACACAGCCAGCACTGTCAGTGCGGCCCCCACACAGCCAGCACTGCCAATGCTCCCACGACACAGCCAGCACTGTCAGTTCTCTCACCACACAGCCAGCATTGTCAGTGCTCCCCCCACTCAGCCAGTACTGTCCGTGCTCCCACCACACAGCCCGTACTGTCAGTGCTCCCCCACACAGCCAGTACTGTCAACGCCCCCCCACACAGCCAGCAGTGTATGTGCTCCCCCACACAGCCAGCACTGTCAGAGCTCCCCCCACACAGCCAGCACTGACAGGGCTCCCCCCACACAGTCAGCAATGTCAGTGCTCCCCCACACAGCCAGCACTGTCAGTGCTCCCCACACAGCCAGCACTGTCAGTGCTCCTCTACACAGCCAGCACTGTCAGTGCTCCCCCACACAGCCAGCACTGTAAGTGCTCCCTCCCACACAGCCAGCACTGTCAGTGCTCCCCCCCACACGGTCATCACTGTCAGTGCTCCCTCACACAGCCAGCACTGACAGTGCTCCCCCACACAGCCAGCACTGTCAGTGCTCCCACCACACAGCCAGCACTGCCAGTGCTCCCACCACACAGACAGCACTGTCAGTGCTCCCCCCACACAGCCAGCACCGTCAGTGCCCCCACCACACAGCCAGCAATGTCAGTGCTCCCCCACACAGCCAGCACTGTCAGCGCTCCCACCACACAGCCAGCACTGTCAGTGCTCCCACCACAAAGCCAGCACTGTCACTGCTCCCACAACACAGCCAGCACTGTCAGTGCTCCCACCACACAGCCAGCACTGTCAGTGCTCCCATCACACAGCCAGCACTGTCAGTGCTCCCACCACACAGCCAGCAATGTCAGTGCTCCCACCACACAGCCAGCACTCTCAGTGCTCCCACCACACAGCCAGCACTGTCAGTGCTCCCACCGCAAAGCCAGCACTGTCAGTGCTCCCACCTCTCAGCCAGCACTGTCGGTGCTCACCCCACACAGCCAGCACTGTCAGTGCTCCCACCACACAGCCAGCACTGTCAGTGCTCCCACCACACAGCCAGCACTGTCAGTAACCCCCACCACAAAGCCAGCACTGTCTGTGCTCCAATCACACAGCCAGCACTGTCAGTGCTCTCACCACACAGCCAGCACTGTCAGTGCTCCCACCGCTCTGCCAGCACTGTCAGTGCTCCCACCACACAGCCAGCACTGTCAGTGCTCCCACCCCACAGCTTGCACTGTCAGTGCTCACCCCACACAGCCAGCACTGTCAGTGCTCCCACCACACAGTCAGCACTGTCAGTGCTCCCACCACACAGCCAGCACTGTCAGTGCTCCCCACACAGCCAGAACTGTCAGTGCTCCCCCACACAGCCAGCACTGTCAGAGCTCCCCCCACACAGCCAGCACTGTCAGTGCTCCCACCACACAGCCAGCACTGTCAGTGCTCCCCACACACAGCAAGCACTGTCAGTGCTCCCCCACACAGTCGGCACTGTCAGTGCTCCCACCACACAGCCAGCACTGTCAGTGCTCCCCCACACTGCCAGCACTGTCAGTGCTCCCACCACACAGCCAGCACTGTCAGTGCTCCCCCACACAGCCAGCACTGTCAGTGCTCCCACCACACAGCCAGCACTGTCAGTGCTCCCACCACACAGCCAGCACTGACAGGGCTCCCCCCACACAGTCAGCACTGTCAGTGCTCCCCGGCACAGCCAGCACTGTCAGTGCTCCCCCACAAAGCCAGCACTGTCAGTGCTCCCCCACACAGCCAGCACTGTTAGTGCTCCCACCCACACAGCCAGCACTGTCAGTGCTCCCCCCCACACGGTCATCACTGTCAGTGCACCCTCACACAGCCAGCACTGTCAGTGCTCCCCCACACAGCCAGCACTGTCAGTGCTCCGACTACACAGCCAGCACAGCCAGTGCTCCCACCACACAGACAGCACTGTCAGTGCTCCCCCCACACAGCCAGCACCGTCAGTGCCCCCACCACACAGCCAGCACTGTCAGTGCTCCCCCCATACAGCCAGCACTGTCAGTGCTCCCACCACACAGCCAGCACTGTCAGTGCTCCCACCACACAGCCAGCACTGTCAGTGCTCCCACAACACAGCCAGGACTGTCAGTGCTCCCACCACACAGCCAGCACTCTGAGTGTTCCCACCACACAGCCAGCACTGTCAGTGCTCCCACCACACAGCCAGCACTGTCAGTGCTCCCACCCCACAGCCAGCACTGTCGGTGCTCACCCACACAGGCAGCACTGTCAGTGCTCCCACCACACAGCCAGCACTGTCAGTGCTTCCACCACACAGCCAGCACTGTCAGTGCCCCCACCACAAAGTCAGCATTTTCAGTGCTCCAACCACACAGCCAGCACTGTCAGTGCTCCCACCACACAGCCAGCACTGTCAGTGCTCCCACCACACTGCCAGCTCTGTCAGTGCTCCCACCACACAGCCAGCACTGTCAGTGCTCCCAACCCACAGCTTGCACTGTCAGTGCTCACCCCACACAGCCAGCACTGTCAGTGCTCCCACCACACAGTCAGCACTGTCAGTGCTCCCACCACACAGCCAGCACTGTCAGTGCTCCCCACACAGCCAGCACTGTCAGTGCTCCCCCACACAGTCAGCACTGTCAGTGCTCCCCCACACAGCCAGCACTGTCAGTGCTCCCACCACACAGCCAGCACTGTCAGTGCTCCCACACACAGCAAGCACTGACAGTGCTCCCCCACACAGCCAGCACTGTCAGTGCTCCCACCACACAGCCAGCACTGCCAGTGCTCCCACACACAGCCAGCACTGTCAGTGCTCCCACCACACAGCCAGCACTGTCAGTGCTCCCACCACACAGCCAGCACTGACAGGGCTCCCCCCACACGGTCAGCACTGTCAGTGCTACCCCACACAGCCAGCACTATCAGTGCTCCCCCACACAGCCAGCACTGTCAGTGCTCCCCCACACAGCCAGCACTGTAAGTGCACCCACCCACACAGCCAGCACTGTCAGTGCTCCCCCCCACACGGTCATCACTGTCAGTGCTCCCTCACACAGCCAGCACTGTCAATGCTCCCCCACACAGCCAGCACTGTCAGTGCTCCGACCACACAGCCAGCACTGCCAGTGCTCCCACCACACAGACAGCACTGTCAGTGCTCCCCCCACATGGCCAGCTCCGTCAGTGCCCCCACCACACAGCCAGCACTGTCAGTGCTCCCCCACACAGCGAGCACTGTCAGTGCTCCCACCACACAGCCAGCAGTGTCAGTGCTCCCACCACTCAGCCAGCACTGTCAGTGCTCCCACAACACAGCCAGACTGTCAGTGCTCCCACCACACAGCCAGCACTGTCAGTGCTCCCATCACACAGTCAGCACTGTCAGTGCTCCCACCACACAGCCAGCACTGTCAGCGCTCCCACCACACAGCCAGCACTGTCAGTGCTCCCACCGCACAGCCAGCACTGTCAGTGCTCCCACCACACAGCCAGCACTGTCCGTGCTCCCCCACACAGCCAGCACTGCCAGTGCTCCCACCATACAGCCAGCACTGTCAGTGCTCCCCACACACAGCAAGCACTGTCAGTGCTCCCCCACACAGTCAGCACTGTCAGTGCTCCCACCACACAGCCAGCACTGTCAGTGCTCCCCACACAGCCAGCACTGTCCGTGCTCCCCCACACAGCCAGCACTGTCAGTGCTCCCCCCACACAGCCAGCACTGCCAGTGCTCCCACCATACAGCCAGCACTGTCAGTGCTCCCCACACACAGCCAGCACTGTCAGTGCTTCCCCACACAGCCAGCACTGTCAGTGCTCCCACCACACAGCCAGCACTGTCAGTGCTCCCCCACACTGCCAGCACTGTCAGTGCTCCCCCACACAGTCGGCAATGCCAGTGCTCCCCACACAGCCAGCACTGCCAGTGCTCCCCACACAGCCAGCACTGTCAGTGCTCACCCACACAGCCAGCACTGTCAGTGCTCCCACCCCACACAGCCAGCACTGTCAGTGCTCCCCCCACAAAGGCAGCACTATCAGTGCTCCCCACACAGGCAGCGCTGTCAGTGCTCCCACCCTACACAGCCAGCACTGTCAGTGGTCCCCCCACACTGTCGGCACTGTCAGTGCTCCCCCACACAGCCAGCACTCTCAGTGCTCCCCCCACTCAGCCAGTACTGTCCGTGCTCCCACCACACAGCCCGTACTGTCAGTGCTCCCCCACACAGCCAGCACTGTCAGTAACCCCCCACACAGCCAGTACTGTCAACGCCCCCCCACACAGCCAGCAGTGTCAGTGCTCCCCCACACAGCCAGCACTGTCAGAGCTCCCCCCACACAGCCAGCACTGACAGGGCTCCCCCCACACAGTCAGCAATGTCAGTGCTCCCCCACACAGCCAGCACTGTCAGTGCTCCCCACACAGCCAGCACTGTCAGTGCTCCTCTACACAGCCAGCACTGTCAGTGCTCCCCCACACAGCCAACACTGTAAGTGCTCCCTCCCACACAGCCAGCACTGTCAGTGCTCCCACCCACACGGTCATCACTGTCAGTGCTCCCTCACACAGCCAGCACTGACAGTGCTCCCCCACACAGCCAGCACTGTCAGTGCTCCCACCACACAGCCAGCACTGCCAGTGCTCCCACCACACAGACAGCACTGTCAGTGCTCCCCCCACACAGCCAGCACCGTAGGTGCCCCCACCACACAGCCAGCAATGTCAGTGCTCCACCACACAGCCAGCACTGTCAGCGCTCCCACCACACAGCCAGCACTGTCAGTGCTCCCACCACAAAGCCAGCACTGTCACTGCTCCCACAACACAGCCAGCACTGTCAGTGCTCCCACCACACAGCCAGCACTGTCAGTGCTCCCACCACACAGCCAGCACTGTCAGTGCTCCCACCACACAGCCAGCAATGTCAGTGCTCCCACCACACAGCCAGCACTCTCAGTGCTCCCACCACACAGCCAGCACTGTCAGTGCTCCCACCGCAAAGCCAGCACTGTCAGTGCTCCCACCTCTCAGCCAGCACTGTCGGTGCTCACCCCACACAGCCAGCATGTCAGTGCTCCCACCACACAGCCAGCACTGTCAGTGCTCCCACCACACAGCCAGCACTGTCAGTGCCCCCACCACAAAGCCAGCACTGTCTGTGCTCCAATCACACAGCCAGCACTGTCAGTGCTCTCACCACACAGCCAGCACTGTCAGTGCTCCCACCACTCTGCCAGCATTGTCAGTGCTCCCACCACACAGCCAGCACTGTCAGTGCTCCCACCCCACAGCTTGCACTGTCAGTGCTCACCCCACACAGCCAGCACTGTCAGTGCTCCCACCACACAGTCAGCACTGTCAGTGCTCCCACCACACAGCCAGCACTGTCAGTGCTCCCCACACAGCCAGAACTGTCAGTGCTCCCCCACACAGCCAGCACTGTCAGAACTCCCCCCACACAGCCAGCACTGTCAGTGCTCCCACCACACAGCCAGCACTGTCAGTGCTCCCCACACACAGCAAGCACTGTCAGTGCTCCCCCACACAGTCGGCACTGTCAGTGCTCCCACCACACAGCCAGCACGGTCAGTGCTCCCCCACACTGCCAGCACTGTCAGTGCTCCCACCACACAGCCAGCACTGTCAGTGCTCCCCCACACAGCCAGCACTGTCAGTGCTCCCACCACACAGCCAGCACTGTCAGTGCTCCCACCACACAGCCAGCACTGACAGGGCTCCCCCCACACAGTCAGCACTGTCAGTGCTCCCCCGCACAGCCAGCACTGTCAGTGCTCCCCCACAAAGCCAGCACTGTCAGTGCTCCCCCACACAGCCAGCACTGTAAGTGCTCCCACCCACACAGCCAGCACTGTCAGTGCTCCCCCCACACGGTCATCACTGTCAGTGCACCCTCACACAGCCAGCACTGTCAGTGCTTCCCCCACACAGCCAGCACTGTCAGTGCTCCGACTACACAGCCAGCACTGCCAGTGCTCCCACCCCACAGCCAGCACTGTCGGTGCTCACCCACACAGCCAGCACTGTCAGTGCTCCCACCACACAGCCAGCACTGTCAGTGCTCCCACCACACAGCCAGCACTGTCAGTGCTCCCACCACACAGCCAGCACTGTCAGTGCCCCCACCACACAGCCAGCACTGCCAGTGCTCCCACCACACAGACAGCACTGTCAGTGCTCCCCCCACACGGCCAGCACCGTCAGTGCCCCCACCACACAGCCAGCACTGTCAGTGCTCCCCCACACAGCGAGCACTGTCAGTGCTCCCACCACACAGCCAGCAGTGTCAGTGCTCCCACCACTCAGCCAGCACTGTCAGTGCTCCCACAACACAGCCAGACTGTCAGTGCTCCCACCACACAGCCAGCACTGTCAGTGCTCCCATCACACAGTCAGCACTGTCAGTGCTCCCACCACACAGCCAGCACTGTCAGTGCTCCCACCACACAGCCAGCACTGTCAGTGCTCCCACCACACAGCCAGCACTGTCAGTGCTCCCACCCCACAGCCAGCACTGTCAGTGCTCACCCCACACAGCCAGCACTGTCAGTGCTCCCACCACACAGCCAGCACTGTCAGTGCTCCAACCACACAGTCAACACTGTCAGTGCTCCCACCACACAGCCAGCACTGTCCGTGCTCCCCCACACAGCCAGCACTGTCGGTGCTCCCACCATACAGCCAGCACTGTCAGTGCTCCCCACACACAGCAAGCACTGTCAGTGCTCCCCCACACAGCCAGCACTGTCAGTGCTCCCACCACACAGCCAACAGTGTCAGTGCTCCCACCACTCAGCCAGCACTGTCAGTGCTCCCACAACACAGCCAGACTGTCAGTGCTCCCACCACACAGCCAGCACTGTCAGTGCTCCCATCACACAGTCAGCACTGTCAGTGCTCCCACCACACAGCCAGCACTGTCAGTGCTCCCACCACTCAGCCAGCACTGTCAGTGCTCCCACCCCACAGCCAGCACTGTCAGTGCTCACCCCACACAGCCAGCACTGTCAGTGCTCCCACCACACAGCCAGCACTGTCAGTCCTCCCACCACACAGCCAGCACTGTCAGTGCTCCCCACTCAGCCAGCACTGTCCGTGCTCCCCCACACAGCCAGCACTGTCAGTGCTCCCACCACACAGCCAGCACTGTCAGTGCTCCCCACACACAGCAAGCACTGTCAGTGCTCCCCCACACAGCCAGCACTGTCAGTGCTCCCACCACACAGCCAGCACTGTCAGTGCTCCCCCACACTGCCAGCACTGTCAGTGCTCCCACTACACAGCCAACACTGTCAGTGCTCCCCCACACAGCCAGCACTGTCAGTGCTCCCACCACACAGCCAGGACTGTCGGTGCTCCCATCACACAGCCAGCACTGTCAGTGCTCCCACCACACAGCCAGCACTGTCAGTGCTCCCACCACACAGACAGCACTGTCAGTGCTCCCCCCACACAGCCAGCACTGTCAGTGCCCCCGCCACACAGCCAGCACTGTCAGTGCTCCCCCACACAGCCAGCATTGTCAGTGCTCCCACCACACAGAAAGCACTGTCAGTGCTCCCTCCACACAGCCAGAACTGTAAGTCCTCCCACCACACAGCCAGCACTGTCAGTGCTCCCACCACACAGCCAGCACTGACAGTGCTCCCACCACACAGCCAGCACTGTCAGTGCTCCCACCATACAGCCAGCACTGTCAGTGCTCCCACCGCACAGCCAGCACTGTCAGTGCCCCCACCACACAGCCAGCACTGTCAGTGCTCCCACCACACAGCCAGCACTGCCAGTGCTCACCCCACACAGTCAGCACTGTCAGTGCTCCCACCACACAGCCAGCACTGTCCGTGCCCCAAACACAAAGCCACCACTGTCAGTGCTCCCACCACACAGCCAGCACTGTCAGTGCTCCCACCACACAGCCAGCACTGTCAGTGCTCCCACCACACAGCCAGCACTGTCAGTGCTCCCACCACACAGCCAGCACTGTCAGTGCTCCCACCACACAGCCTGCACTGTCAGTGCTCCCACCCCACAGCCAGCACTGTCGGTGCTCACCCACACAGCCAGCACTGTCAGTGCTCCCACCACACAGCCAGCACTGTCAGTGCTCCCACCACACAGCCAGCACTGTCAGTGCCCCCACCACAAAGTCAGCACTGTCAGTGCTCCCCACAGACAGCAAGCACTGTCAGTGCTCCCCCACAAAGCCAGAACTGTCAGTGCTCCCACCACACAGCCAGCACTGCCAGTGCTCCCCCACACAGCCAGCACTGTCAGTGCTCCCACCACACAGCCAGTACTGTCAGTGCTCCCACCACACAGCCAGCACTGACAGTGCTCCCCCCACACGGTCAACACTGTCAGTGCTCCCTCACACAGCCAGCACTGTCAGTGCTCCCCCACACAGCCAGCACTGTCAGTGCTCCGACCACACAGCCAGCACTGCCAGTGCTCCCACCACACAGACAGCACTGTCAGTGCTCCCCCCACACGGCCAGCACCGTCAGTGCCCCCACCACACAGCCAGCACTGTCAGTGCTCCCCCACACAGCGAGCACTGTCAGTGCTCCCACCACACAGCCAGCAGTGTCAGTGCTCCCACCACTCAGCCAGCACTGTCAGTGCTCCCACAACACAGCCAGACTGTCAGTGCTCCCACCACACAGCCAGCACTGTCAGTGCTCCCATCACACAGTCAGCACTGTCAGTGCTCCCACCACACAGCCAGCACTGTCAGTGCTCCCACCACACAGCCAGCACTGTCAGTGCTCCCACCACACAGCCAGCACTGTCAGTGCTCCCACCCCACAGCCAGCACTGTCAGTGCTCACCCTACACAGCCAGCACTGTCAGTGCTCCCACCACACAGCCAGCACTGTCAGTGCTCCAACCACACAGTCAACACTGTCAGTGCTCCCACCACACAGCCAGCACTGTCCGTGCTCCCCCACACAGCCAGCACTGTCGGTGCTCCCACCATACAGCCAGCACTGTCAGTGCTCCCCACACACAGCAAGCACTGTCAGTGCTCCCCCACACAGCCAGCACTGTCAGTGCTCCCACCACACAGCCAACACTGTCAGTGCTCCCCCACACTGCCAGCACTGTCAGTGCTCCCACCACACAGCCAGGACTGTCGGTGCTCCCCCACACAGCCAGCACTGTCAGTGCTCCCACTACACAGCCAGGACTGTCGGTGCTCCCAACACACAGCCAGCCCTGTCAGTGCTCCCACCACACAGCCAGCACTGTCAGTGCTCCCACCACACAGACAGCACTGTCAGTGCTCCCCCCACACAGCCAGCACTGTCAGTGCCCCCGCCACACAGCCAGCACTGTCAGTGCTCCCACCACACAGCCAGCACTGTCAGTGCTCCCCACACACAGCAAGCCCTGTCAGTGCTCCCCCACACAGTCAGCACTGTCAGTGCTCCCACCACACAGCCAGCACTGTCAGTGCTCCCCCACACAGCCAGCAGTGTCAGTGCTCCCACCACACAGCCAGCACTGTCTGTGCTCCCACCACACAGCCAGCACTGACAGGGCTCCCCCCACACGGTCAGCACTGTCAGTGCTCCCCCACACAGCCAGCACTGTCAGTGCTCCCACCACTCAGCCAGCACTGTCAGTGCTCCCACAACACAGCCAGACTGTCAGTGCTCCCACCACACAGCCAGCACTGTCAGTGCTCCCATCACACTGTCAGTGCTCCCACCACACAGCCAGCACTGTCAGTGCTCCCACCACTCAGCCAGCACTGTCAGTGCTCCCACCCCACAGCCAGCACTGTCAGTGCTCACCCCACACAGCCAGCACTGTCAGTGCTCCCACCACACAGCCAGCACTGTCAGTCCTCCCACCACACAGTCAGCTCTGTCAGTGCTTCCACCACACAGCCAGCACTGTCAGTGCTCCCCACTCAGCCAGCACTGTCCGTGCTCCCCCACACAGCCAGCACTGTCAGTGCTCCCACCACACAGCCAGCACTGTCAGTGCTCACCACACACAGCAAGCACTGTCAGTGCTCCCCCACACAGCCAGCACTGTCAGCGCTCCCACCACACAGCCAGCACTGTCAGTGCTCCCCCACACTGCCAGCACTGTCAGTGCTCCCACCACACAGCCAACACTGTCAGTGCTCCCACCACACAGCCAGCACTGTCAGTGCTCCCACCACACAGCCAGGACTGTCGGTGCTCCCATCACGCAGCCAGCACTGTCAGTGCTCCCACCACACAGCCAGCACTGTCAGTGCTCCCACCACACAGACAGCACAGTCAGTGCTCCCCCACACAGCCAGCACTGTCAGTGCCCCCGCCACACAGCCAGCACTGTCAGTGCTCCCCCCACACAGCCAGCACTGTCAGTGCTCCCACCACACAGAAAGCACTGTCAGTGCACCCTCCACACAGCCAGCACTGTCAGTCCTCCCACCACACAGCCAGCACTGTCAGTGCTCCAACCACACAGCCAGCACTGACAGTGCTCCCACCACACAGCCAGCACTGTCAGTGCTCCCACCACACAGCCAGCACTGTCAGTGCTCCCACCGCACAGCCAGCACTGTCAGTGCCCCCACCACACAGCCAGCACTGTCAGTGCTCTCACCACACAGCCAGCACTGTCAGTGCTCACCCCACACAGTCAGCACTGTCAGTGCTCCCACCACACAGCCAGCACTGTCAGTGCTCCCACCACACAGCCAGCGCTGTCCGTGCCCCAAACACAAAGCCAGCACTGTCAGTGCTCCCACCACACAGCCAGCACTGTCAGTGCTCCCACCACACAGCCAGCACTGTCAGTGCTCCCACCACACAGCCAGCACTGTCAGTGCTCCCACCACACTGCCAGCACTGTCAGTGGTCCCACCACACTGCCAGCACTCTCAGTGCTCCCACCCCACAGCCAGGACTCTCAGTGCTCACCCCACACAGCCAGCACTGTCAGTGCTCCCACCACACAGTCAGCACTGTCAGTGCTCCCACCACACAGCCAGCACTGTCAGTGCTCCCCACACAGCCAGCACTGTCCGTGCTCCCCCACACAGCCAGCACTGTAAGTGCTCCCCCACACAGCCAGCACTGTCAGTGCTCCCACAATACAGCCAGCACTGTCAGTGCTCCCCACACACAGCAAGCACTGTCAGTGCTTCCCCACACAGCCAGCACTGTCAGTGCTCCCACCACACATCCAGCACTGTCAGTGCTCCCCCACACTGCCAGCACTGTCAGTGCTCCCCCACACAGTCGGCACTGCCAGTGCTCCCCACACAGCCAGCACTGCCAGTGCTCCCCACACAGCCAGCACTGTCAGTGCTCCCCCACACAGCCAGCACTGTCAGTGCTCCCACCCCACACAGCCAGCACTGTCAGTGCTCCCCCCACAAAGCCAGCACTGTCAGTGCTCCCCCACAAAGCCAGAACTGTCAGTGCTCCCACCACACAGCCAGCACTGCCAGTGCTCCCCCACACAGCCAGCACTGTCAGTGCTCCCACCACACAGCCAGCACTGTCAGTGCTCCCACCACACAGCCAGCACTGACAGTGCTCCCCCCACACGGTCAGCACTGTCAGTGCTCCCTCACACAGCCAGCACTGTCAGTGCTCCCCCACACAGCCAGCACTGTCAGTGCTCCGACCACACAGCCAGCACTGCCAGTGCTCCCACCACACAGACAGCACTGTCAGTGCTCCCCCACACGGCCAGCACCGTCAGTGCCCCCACCACACAGCCAGCACTGTCAGTGCTCCCCCACACAGCGAGCACTGTCAGTGCTCCCACCACACAGCCAGCAGTGTCAGTGCTCCCACCACTCAGCCAGCACTGTCAGTGCTCCCACAACACAGCCAGACTGTCAGTGCTCCCACCACACAGCCAGCACTGTCAGTGCTCCCATCACACAGTCAGCACTGTCAGTGCTCCCACCACACAGCCAGCACTGTCAGTGCTCCCACCACACAGCCAGCACTGTCAGTGCTCCCACCACACAGCCAGCACTGTCAGTGCTCCCACCACACAGCCAGCACTGTCAGTGCTCCCACACCACAGCCAGCACTGTCAGTGCTCACCCCACACAGCCAGCACTGTCAGTGCTCCCACCACACAGCCAGCACTGTCAGTGCTCCAACCACACAGTCAACACTGTCAGTGCTCCCACCACACAGCCAGCACTGTCCGTGCTCCCCCACACAGCCAGCACTGTCGGTGCTCCCTCCATACAGCCAGCATTGTCAGTGCTCCCCACACACAGCAAGCACTGTCAGTGCTCCCCCACACAGCCAGCACTGTCAGTGCTCCCACCACACAGCCAACACTGTCAGTGCTCCCCCACACTGCCAGCACTGTCAGTGCTCCCACCACACAGCCAGGACTGTCGGTGCTCCCCCACACAGCCAGCACTGTCAGTGCTCCCACTACACAGCCAGGACTGTCGGTGCTCCCAACACACAGCCAGCCCTGTCAGTGCTCCCACCACACAGCCAGCACTGTCAGTGCTCCCACCACACAGACAGCACTGTCAGTGCTCCCCCCACACAGCCAGCACTGTCAGTACCCCGCCACACAGCCAGCACTGTCAGTGCTCCCACCACACAGCCAGCACTGTCAGTGCTCCCCACACACAGCAAGCACTGTCAGTGCTCCCCCACACAGCCAGCACTGTCAGTGCTCCCACCACACAGCCAGCACTGTCAGTGCTCCCCCACACAGCCAGCAGTGTCAGTGCTCCCACCACACAGCCAGCACTGTCAGTGCTCCCACCACACAGCCAGCACTGACAGGGCTCCCCACACACGGTCAGCACTGTCAGTGCTCCCCCACACAGCCAGCACTGTCAGTGCTCCCCCACACAGCCAGCACTGTCAGTGCTCCCCCACACAGCCAGCACTGTAAGTGCTCCCCCCCACACGGTCATCACTGTCAGTGCATCCTCACACAGCCAGCACTGTCAGTGCTCCCCCACACAGCCAGCACTGTCAGTGCTCCGACCACACAGCCAGCACTGCCAGTGCTCCCACCACACAGACAGCACTGTCAGTGCTCCCCACACAGCCAGCACTGTCAGTGCTCCCACCACACAGCCAGCAGTGTCAGTGCTCCCACCACTCAGCCAGCACTGTCAGTGCTCCCACAACACAGCCAGACTGTCAGTGCTCCCACCACACAGCCAGCACTGTCAGTGCTCCCATCACACAGTCAGCACTGTCAGTGCTCCCACCACACAGCCAGCACTGTCAGTGCTCCCACCACTCAGCCAGCACTGTCAGTGCTCCCACCCCACAGCCAGCACTGTCAGTGCTCACCCCAAAAAGCCAGCACTGTCAGTGCTCCCACCACACAGCCAGCACTGTCAGTCCTCCCACCACACAGTCAGCACTGTCAGTGCTTCCACCACACAGCCAGCACTGTCAGTGCTCCCACTCAGCCAGCACTGTCCGTGCTCCCCCACACAGCCAGCACTGTCAGTGCTCCCACCACACAGCCAGCACTGTCTGTGCTCACCACACACAGCAAGCACTGTCAGTGCTCCCCCACACAGCCAGCACTGTCAGCGCTCCCACCACACAGCCAGCACTGTCAGTGCTCCCCCACACTGCCAGCACTGTCAGTGCTCCCACCACACAGCCAACACTGTCAGTGCTCCCCCAGACAGCCAGCACTGTCAGTGCTCCCACCACACAGCCAGGACTGTCGGTGCTCCCATCACACAGCCAGCACTGTCAGTGCTCCCACCACACAGCCAGCACTGTCAGTGCTCCCACCACACAGACAGCACAGTCAGTGCTCCCCCACACATCCAGCACTGTCAGTGCCCCCGCCACACAGCCAGCACTGTCAGTGCTCCCCTCACACAGCCAGCACTGTCAGTGCTCCCACCACACAGAAAGCAATGTCAGTGCTCCCTCCACACAGCCAGCACTGTCAGTCCTCCCACCACACAGCCAGCACTGTCAGTGCTCCAACCACACAGCCAGCACTGACAGTGCTCCCACCACACAGCCAGCACTGTCAGTGCTCCCACCACACAGCCAGCACTGTCAGTGCTCCCACCGCACAGCCAGCACTGTCAGTGCCCCCACCACACAGCCAGCACTGTCAGTGCTCCCACCACACAGCCAGCACTGTCAGTGCTCACCCCACACAGCCAGCACTGTCAGTGCTCCCCCACACAGCCAGCAGTGTCAGTTCTCCCACGACACAGCCAGCACTGTCAGTGCTCCCCCACACAGCCAGCAGTGTCAGTGCTCCCACCACACAGCCAGCACTATCAGTGCTCCACACAGCCAGCATTGTCAGTGCTCCCACCACACAGCCAGCACTGCCAGTTCTCCACCCACAGCCAGCACTTCGAGTGCTCCCCACACAGCCAGCACTGCGAGTGCTCCCCCACACAGCCAGCACTGACAGGGCTCCCCTCAACACAGCCAGCACTGTCTGTGCTCCCCCACACAGCCAGTGCTCCCCCACACAGCCAGCACTGTCGGTGCTCCCCCCACACAGTCAGCACTGTCAGTGCTCCCACCACACAGCCAGCACTGTCAGTGCTCCCCCCACACAGCCAGCACTGCCAATGCTCCCACGATACAGCCAGCACTGTCAATTCTCTCACCACACAGCCAGCATTGTCAGTGCTCCCCCCACTCAGCCAGTACTGTCCGTGCTCCCACCACACAGTCAGCACTGACAGGGCTCCCCCCACACAGTCAGCGCTGTCAGTGCTCCCCCACACAGCCAGCACTGTCAGTGCTCCTCCACACAGCCAGCACTGTCAGTGCTCCCCCACACAGCCAGCACTGTAAGTGCTCCCACCCACACAGCCAGCACTGTCAGTGCTCCCGCCCACACAGCCAGCACTGTCAGTGCTCCCCCCCACACGGTCATCACTGTCAGTGCTCCCTCACACAGCCAGCACTGACGGTGCTCCCCCACACAGCCAGCACTGTCAGTGCTGCCACCACACAGCCAGCACTGCCAGTGCTCACACCACACAGACAGCACTGTCAGTGCTCCCCCACACAGCCAGCACCGTCAGTGCCCCCACCACACAGCCAGCACTGTCAGTGCTCCCCCCACACAGCCAGCACTGTCAGTGCTCCCCCCACACAGCCAGCACTGTCAGTGCTCCCACCACACAGCCAGCACTGTCAGTGCTCCCACAACACAGCCAGGACTGTCAGTGCTCCCACCACACAGCCAGCACTCTCAGTGCTCCCACCATACAGCCAGCACTGTCAGTGCTCCCACCATACAGCCAGCACTGTCAGTGCTCCCACCCCACAGCCAGCACTGTCGGTGCTCACCCCACACAGCCAGCACTGTCGGTGCTCACCCCACACAGCCAGCACTGTCAGTGCTCCCACCACACAGCCAGCACTGTCAGTGCTCCCAACTAACAGCCACCACTGTCAGTGCCCCCACCACAAAACCAGCACTGCCAGTGCTCCAACCACACAGTCGGCACTGTCAGTGCTCCCACCACACAGCCAGCACTGTCAGTGCTCCCCCACACTGCCAGCACTGTCAGTGCTCCCACCACACAGCCAGCACTGTCAGTGCTCCCCCACACAGCCAGCACTGTCAGTGCCCCCACCACACAGCCAGCACTGTCAGTGCTCCCACCACACAGCCAGCACTGACAGGGCTCCCCGCACACAGTCAGCACTGTCAGTGCTCCCCCACACAGCCAGCACTGTCAGTGCTCCCCCACACAGCCAGCACTGTCAGTGCTCCCCCACACAGCCAGCACTGTCAGTGCTCCCCCCCACACGGTCATCACTGTCAGTGCCCCCACCACACAGCCAGCACTGTCAGGGCTCCCCCCACACAGCCAGCACTGCCAATGCTCCCACGACACAGCCAGCACTGTCAATTCTCTCACCACACAGCCAGCATTGTCAGTGCTCCCCCCACTCAGCCAGTACTGTCCGTGCTCCCACCACACAGTCAGCACTGACAGGGATCCCCCCACACAGTCAGCACTGTCAGTGCTCCCCCACACAGCCAGCACTGTCAGTGCTCCTCCACACAGCCAGCACTGTCAGTGCTCCCCCACACAGCCAGCACTGTAAGTGCTCCCAACCACACGGTCATCACTGTCAGTGCTCCCTCACACAGCCAGCACTGACGGTGCTCCCCCACACAGCCAGCACTGTCAGTGCTCCCACTACACAGCCAGCACTGCCAGTGCTCACACCACACAGACAGCACTGTCAGTGCTCCCCCCACACAGCCAGCACCGTCAGTGCCCCCACCACACAGCCAGCACTGTCAGTGCTCCCCCCACACAGCCAGCACTGTCAGTGCTCCCCCCACACAGCCAGCACTGTCAGTGCTCCCACCACACAGCCAGCACTGTCAGTGCTCCCACAACACAGCCAGGACTGTCAGTGCTCCCACCACACAGCCAGCACTCTCAGTGCTCCCACCATACAGCCAGCACTGTCAGTGCTCCCAACAGACAGCCAGCACTGTCAGTGCTCCCACCCCACAGCCAGCACTGTCGGTGCTCACCCCACACAGCCAGCACTGTCGGTGCTCACCCCACACAGCCAGCACTGTCAGTGCTCCCACCACACAGCCAGCACTGTCAGTGCTCCCAACTAACAGCCACCACTGTCAGTGCCCCCACCACAAAGCCAGCACTGCCAGTGCTCCAACCACACAGCCGGCACTGTCAGTGCTCCCACCACACAGCCAGCACTGTCAGTGCTCCCCCACACTGCCAGCACTGTCAGTGCTCCCACCACACAGCCAGCACTGTCAGTGCTCCCCCACACAGCCAGCACTGTCAGTGCTCCCACCACACAGCCAGCACTGTCAGTGCTCCCACCACACAGCCAGCACTGACAGGGCTCCCCGCACACAGTCAGCACTGTCAGTGCTCCCCCACACAGCCTGCACTGTCAGTGCTCCCCCACACAGCCAGCACTGTCAGTGCTCCCCCACACAGCCAGCACTGTCAGTGCTCCCCCCCCACACGGTCATCACTGTCAGTGCCCCCACCACACAGCCAGCACTGTTAGTGCTCCCCCCACACAGCCAGCACTGTCAGTGCTCCCACCACACAGCCAGCACTGTCAGTGCTCCCACCACACAGCCAGCACTGTCAGTGCTCCCACAACACAGCCAGGACTGTCAGTGCTCCCACCACACAGCCAGCACTCTCAGTGCTCCCACCACACAGCCAGCACTGTCAGTGCTCCCACCACACAGCCAGCACAGTCAGTGCTCCCACCATACAGCCAGCACTGTCAGTGCTCCCACCCCACAGCCAGCACTGTCGGTGCTCACCCCACACAGCCAGCACTGTCAGTGCTCCCACCACACAGCCAGCACTGTCAGTGCTCCCACCACACAGCCAGCACTGTCAGTGCCCCCACCACAAAGCCAGCACTGTCAGTGCTCCAACCACACAGCCAGCACTGTCAGTGCTCCCACCACACAGCCAGCACTGTCAGTGCTCCCACCACACTGCCAGCACTGTCAGTGCTCCCACCACACAGCCAGCACTGTCAGTGCTCCCAACCCACAGCTTGCACTGTCAGTGCTCACCCCACACAGCCAGCACTGCCAGTGCTCCCACCACACAGTCAGCACTGTCAGTGCTCCCACCACACAGCCAGCACGGTCAGTGCTCCCCACACAGCCAGCACTGTCAGTGCTCCCCCACACAGCCAGCACTGTCAGTGCTCCCCCCACACAGCCAGCACTGTCAGTGCTCCCACCACACAGCCAGCACTGTCAGTGCTCCCCACACACAGCAAGCACTGTCAGTGCTCCCCCACACAGCCAGCACTGTCAGTGCTCCCACCACACAGCCAGCAATGACAGTGCTCCCCCACACAGCCAGCACTGTCAGTGCTCCCACCACACAGCCAGCACTGTCAGTGCTCCCACTACACAGCCAGCACTGACAGGGCTCCCCCACACGGTCAGCACTGTCAGTGCTCCCCCACACAGCCAGCACTGTCAGTACTCCCCCACAGCCAGCACTGTCGGTGCTCACCCCACACAACCAGCACTGTCAGTGCTCCCACCACACAGCCAGCACTGTCAGTGCTCCCACCACACAGCCAGCACTGTCAGTGCCCCCACCACAAAGCCAGCACTGTCACTGCTCCAACCACACAGCCAGCACTGTCAGTGCTCCCACCACACAGCCAGCACTGTCAGTGCTCCCACCACACTGCCAGCACTGTCAGTGCTCCCACCACACAGCCAGCACTGTCAGTGCTCCCAACCCACAGCTTGCACTGTCAGTGCTCACCCCACACAGCCAGCACTGCCAGTGCTCCCACCACACAGTCAGCACTGTCAGTGCTCCCACCACACAGCCAGCACTGTCAGTGCTCCCCACACAGCCAGCACTGTCAGTGCTCCCCCACACAGCCAGCACTGTCAGTGCTCCCCCACACAGCCAGCACTGTCAGTGCTCCCACAACACAGCCAGCAATGTCAGTGCTCCCCACACACAGCAAGCACTGTCCGTGCTCCCCCACACAGCCAGCACTGTCAGTGCTCCCACCACACAGCCAGCACTGACAGTGCTCCCCCACACAGCCAGCACTGTCAGTGCTCCCACCACACAGCCAGCACTGTCAGTGCTCCCACCACACAGCCAGCACTGACAGGGCTCCCCCCACACGGTCAGCACTGTCAGTGCTCCCCCACACAGCCAGCACTGTCAGTACTCCCCCACACAGCCAGCACTGTCAGTGCTCCCCCACACAGCCAGCACTGTAAGTGCTCACACCCACACAGCCAGCACTGTCAGTGCTCCCCCCCACACGGTCATCACTGTCAGTGCTCCCTCACACAGCCAGCACTGTCAGTGCTCCCCCATACAGCCAGCACTGTCAGTGCTTCGACCACACAGCCAGCACTGCCAGTGCTCCCACCACACAGACAGCACTGTCAGTGCTCCCCCCCCACAGCCAGCACCGTCGGTGCCCCCACCACACAGCCAGCACTGTCAGTGCTCCCCCACACAGCCAGCACTGTCAGTGCTCCCACCACACAGGCAGCAGTGTCAGTGCTCCCACCACTCAGCCAGCACTGTCAGTGCTCCCACAACACAGCCAGGACTGTCAGTGCTCCCATCACACAGCCAGGACTGTCAGTGCTCCCATCACACAGTCAGCACTGTCAGTGCTCCCACCACACAGCCAGCACTGTCAGTGCTCCCACCACACAGCCAGCACTTTCAGTGCTACCGCCACACAGCCAGCACTGTCAGTGCTCCCACCACACAGCCAGCACTGTCAGTGCTCCCACCCCACAGCCAGCACTGTCAGTGCTCACCCCACACAGCCAGCACTGTCAGTGCTCCCACCACACAGCCAGCACTGTCAGTGCTCCCACCACACAGTCAGCACTGTCAGTGCTCCCCACACAGCCAGCACTGTCCGTGCTCCCCCACACAGGCAGCACTGTCAGTGCTCCCACCATACAGCCAGCACTGTCAGTGCTCCCCACACACAGCCAGCACTGTCAGTGCTCCCCCACACAGCCAGCACTGTCAGTGCTCCCACCACACAGCCAGCACTGTCAGTGCTCCCCACACAGCCAGCACTGTCCGTGCTCCCCCACACAGCCAGCACTGTCAGTGCTCCCACCATACAGCCAGCACTGTCAGTGCTCCCCACACACAGCCAGCACTGTCAGTGCTCCCCCACACAGCCAGCACTGTCAGTGCTCCCACCACACAGCCAGCACTGTCAGTGCTCCCCCACACTGCCAGCACTGTCAGTGCTCCCACCACACAGCCAACACTGTCAGTGCTCCCCCACACAGCCAGCACTGTCAGTGCTCCCACCACACAGCCAGGACTGTCGGTGCTCCCAACACACAGCCAGCACTGTCAGTGCTCCCACCACACAGCCAGCACTGTCAGTGCTCCCACCACACAGACAGCACTGTCAGTGCTCCCCCCACACAGCCAGCACTGTTAGTGCCCCCGCCACACAGCCAGCACTGTCAGTGCTCCCCGCACACAGCCAGCACTGTCAGTGCTCCCACCACACAGAAAGCACTGTCAGTGCTCCCACCACACAGCCAGCACTGTCAGTGCTCCCACCACTCAGCCAGCACTGTCAGTGCTCCCACCACACAGCCAGCACTGTCAGTGCTCCCACCACACAGCCAGCACTGTCAGTGCTCCCACCACACAGCCAGCACTGTCAGTGCTCCCACCGCACAGCCAGCATTGTCAGTGCCCCCACCACACAGCCAGCACTGTCAGTGCTCCCACCACATAGCCAGCACTGTCAGTGCTCCCACCACACAGCGAGCACTGTCACTGCTCCCACCACACAGCCAGCACTGTCAGTGCTCCCACCACACAGCCAGCACTGTCCGTGCTCCTGCCACACAGCCAGCACTGTCAGTGCTCCCCCCCACACAGCCAGCACTGTCAGTGCACCCCCACACAGCCAGCATTGTCAGTGCTCCCCCACACAGCCAGCACTGTCAGTGCTCCCCCCACAAGCCAGCACTTTCAGTGCTCCCCACACACAGCAAGCACTGTCAGTGCTCCCCCACACAGCCAGCACTGTCAGTGCTCCCACCACACAGCCAGTACTGTCAGTGCTCCCCCCCTCACAGCCAGCACTGTCAGTGCTCCCCCCACACAGTAAGCACTGTCAGTGCTCCCACCACACAGCCAGCACTGTCAGTGCTCCCCACGCACCAGACCCAGCTCCTGATTGGCTGAGAGGCTGTCAGTCAGCGCCAGGAGATACTGGTTGGCTGAGAGACTGTCAGTCAGCGGCTGGAGCTCCTGATTGGTTGAGAGACTGACAGTCAGCAGCAGGAGCTGCTGATTGGCTGAGAGACTGTCAGTCAGCGGTTGGAACTCCTGATTGGCTGAGAGGCTGTTACACAGCGGCTGGAGCTGCTGATTGGCTGAGGTGGTTTCAGTCAGCGGCTGGAGCTCCTGATTGGCTGAGAGGCTGTTAGTAGCGGCTGGTGCTCCTGATTGGCAGAGAGGCTGTCAGTCAGCGGCTGGAGCTCCTGATTGGCTGGGAGACTGTCAGTCAGCGGCTGGAGCTCCTGATTGGCTGAGAGACTGTCAGTTAGCGGCTGGAGCTCCTGATTGTCTGAGAGACTGTCAGTCAGCGGCTGGAGCTCCTGATTGGCTGAGAGACTGTCAGTCAGTGGTTGGAGCTCCTGATTGGCTGAGAGGCTGTTACTCAGCGGCTGGAGCTGCTGATTGGCTGAGATGGTTTCAGTCAGCGGCTGGAGCTCCTGATGGGCTGAGAGGCTGTCAGTCAGCGGCTGGAGCTCCTGATTGGCTGAGAGGCTGTCAGTCAGCGGCTGGAGCTCCTGATTGGCTGAGAGGCTGTCAGTCAGCGGCTGGAGCTCCTGATTGGCTGAGGGGTTTTCAGTCCGTTTTATTTTCTCATTAATTTAATAATTGATGTAACCGGATATTTCACCACGACCTTGATCTGCTCCCTGAACCTGGACTGAGTCACCACATAAATAAATGTGTTTGTGCAGCAATTTAAATCCTGCAGCATAAATCCGACTTGTTGTAAAGTATATTGAGGAAGGGTGAGGTAAACTAATTCTCTCACATCCATATAGAAAAATTTAATAACAGACACGGTCCAGAGGAGGATGAACGTTCCGGAGATGCTGAAGAGTAAAATCATTGACTTCCTTCTGCTCTCCATCTCTGGGTCGCTGCGTTTGTCTCCCTGACTCTGGGCCCTCAGTGCCTTCCTTACTCGACTGGTGAGTAAAATGTGTCTGACTGTCAGAGCGTTGGTCAACAGGATTGAGAAGAACGGCATCAATGGGGTTACAACCTGAGCAAACCAGCGATACCCACCCCATCCCGGGTCAGTGAGAACGCTGCTCTTTGTGACGCAGCCCCTCTGGACATTGTCCATTATCCCCCCAGGTTCCAATGTAAAGTACCGGGGGATGTTTTTCACACAGAGCAGGAGGCCGCTTGTGGACAGAACCACAGCCGCAGTTTTCCCGGTGCAATATTTAGTTTTCAGTTTCTGGCAGCGAATGGCCACAAATCGATCAAAGGAGAAAGTGAGGGTGAACCAGACAGAACAGTCCGTGGCTGCAGCCCGCAGGACAGAGTTAACACTACACACAGGGGTGAGGTACAGGAAACTCCAGGGGAAATAATAACCATTGATCCTGTTCAGTATGGGGTTAGTGATGATAAACAGCAGATCCGCCATTGCCATGGCCACCAGGTAGCGAGTGGTGCAGGTAGAGAGGCCACACTTCCCCCGACACAGAATCACAATTCCCAGTATATTAACTGTCAGAGAGAGAAAGGAGAGACGTGGGAAATTACTGGGTAATGAATCTCCCTGTCTGAACCAGGACACAATTTCAGCATCAATATAATGGACAGTGGGTGGGTGGGGGTGCTGGGAGAGGAGTGGGCACAAAGATTAACATTGCAGAGAGGGGAGTAGGAAATGTAACTCCAGTGTTAAAGGTGGGGAATGGGGGAAAGTGTGAATTGTAGCCCTGTCAGTTTGATGGCAGTGGTAGGAAAATGTTTATAATTCAGAGACCTTTGGGAGAGGTTACATTTCTCATTTAGTCTGATTTACAGGATTCACTCAGGCCGGCCAGGTTTCCCAAACCGGATACAAACAGACCCGAGATTGTCATCCCAGCTCAATTATTGGAGCACCCCCCGGATTGGACCGTTCCCTGGACTGGATTTCTGATGGGGTTGGACCCCACTCCTGGTTTATTTGAATACTCCACGATCAATGGAAAAAATAAAACAAACGCGGGACCTTCCCACTTCATAACCATGGGAGGAATAGAAATATAGAATGTACAGTGCAAAAGGAGGCCATTCGGCCCATCGAGTCTGCACCGGCCCTTGGAAAGAGAAAACCAGTTCAGCCCACCCCATCCCCATAACCCAGTGACCCCATCTAAATTGTTTGGAAACTAAACACAATTTATCTTGGCCAATCCACCTAACCCGCACATCTTTGGACTGTGGGAGGAAACCGGAGCACCCGGGGGAAACCCACGCAGATACGGGGAGGATGTGCAGACTCCGCACAGACAGTCACCCAAGCCGGGAATCGAACCTGGGACCCTGGCGCTGTGAATCAACTGTGCCAGCCACTGTGCTACCGTGCAGCCCAGCCTGTCCAGAATAGAGTCTGTCCAGTCTCCAGAACATCCTGAGGGATCACCCCTCCCAGGTTTAGTCATTCGTACAGCACCCGCTTCCAGGAATCCCCCATTGCCATGCCTCGAACATCCCAACATCACTGTTCCCAGGAATCCATCCTCTCCCTGTTTGGAAAGAATCCCTGCCAAGCTTTTCTCAGGTGTATTCCCGCTCCGGCATTGGACATTCCCCAGGGTTCACTTGGCCAGAATAGACTCTCTCCAGATTCGGACTCATTGCATTCGACGAAAAAGTAGGAACATTCCAAAACAAGAGCGTTAAGATGGAGGAGAAAGTTCCCAGAATAAAGTTGTTTAAATTAAAGTTACATCCTGCGGGACCTAACATCCGAATTGGACGATGAGATGTTGCTCCTCCAGCTTGCGTTGGGCTTCACTGCATTCTGGCAGCAGGCCAAGGACAGACATGTGGGCCTGAGAGCAAGGTGCTGAATTAACATGGCCACAACAGGAAGGCTGGGGCCATGCTGTGGGCTGAGTGGTGTTCCACAAAGCAGTCTCCCAGTCTCCGTTTAGTCTCCCCAATGTAGAGGAGTCGGTATTGGCAGCAGCGAATACAGGAGAACAAACTGAAGGCACAGAAGTGAAACGCTGCTTCCCCAGAAAGGAGAGTTTGCTGCTGAGAACCGGGAGACGGGAGGTGGTAAAGGGACAGTTGTTGCACCGTCTGGGATTGCAGGGGAAGGTGCTGGGGGAAGGGAAAGGGGTGTGGGGTGTGAGGGGGAAGTGGACAAGGGGGAGGGAGCGGTACCTGAGGAATGCAGACATTGAGGGGGGTGGTTGGAGAGAGGTGAAGATGTGTTTGGTGGTGACATCATGCTGGAGTTGGCAGAAATGGAGGAGGATTTTCCTTTCAATGAGAAGGCTGATGGTGTGGAAAGTGAGGAGGGGAACCCCATCATGTTTCCGGGAGGGAGGGGGCTGTGTGAGGACAGAGGTGTGAGAAGTGAATTGAACACGATTGCGAGCCCTGTTAACAAAGGAAGGAGGTGGGGACAGACCGGTTAAGGAAAAGACAGACATGCCAGGGGGGCTATTTTCGAAGACGCCAGCATCAGAACAGAGGCGATGGAGGCGGAGAAAGTGGGAGAATGAGATGCAGTCTTTACAGGAAGCAGGGTATGAGGATCTGTACACAACCCTCGAGTTGGGGAATGGAGGTGCAGAGGGATTGGACATCCATTGTGAAGATTAGGCGGTTAGGGCCAGGGAAATGGACCTTGTTTATATGACATACAACACCAGAGGAATGAGGAACCATAAAATCCCCACAGTGCAGAGGGAGGCCATTCGGCCCATTAAGTCTGTACCAAACCTCTGAAAGAGTACCTCAACCGAGCTCACCCCCCCCCCTCTCCCCTATCTCATTAACCACTTAATCTAACCGACACATCTTTTTGGACACTACGGAGTAATTTAGCATGGCCAATCCACCTAACCTGCACATCTTTGGGCTATGGGAGTCAACCGGAGACCCGGAGGAAACCCATGCAGACAGGGAGAAAAAGTGCAGTCTCCACACAGACAGTCACCCAAGGTAGGAATTGATTTCGGGATCCTGGTGCTGTGAGGCAGCAGTGCAAACCACTGTGTCACTGTGACAACGCTGTCTTTGGGAAGGGGCAGAACAGGGTAAAGCGGATGGAATCAAGATCGGAAGAAATGATCTTGGAGGGGCTGGAACAGGCCGAAACAATGGGTGCACTGGGACTTTCCTGTTTGTGGATTTTGGGAAGGAGGTAGATGCAGGATGTGTGGGGTTGTGGCACTATGGTGTCCGAGGCTGTGGACAGAAGATATCCAGAGTCAACGAGGCCAGTGAAAGCCCTGGAAACAATATCATGATGTTTGGTGGTGTGCTGCTGGTCCAGGGGGAGGTACCAGGATGGGCCTGAGAGCTGACGGTCAGCCTCTGTGAGGAAGAGGTCAGTACACCAGACAATAATTGTTGTCAGTCACCTCAAGAGGCTTGGAATATAAAAGCAGGGATGTACTTCTGAAGCTTGATGAAGTATTAGTTAGGCCCCATTTCAAATACTGTGAGCAATTTTGGTCCCCACACCTCAGGAAGGACATACTGGCACTGGAGCGGGTCCAGCAGAGATTCACATGGATGATCCCAGGAATGGTAGGCCTAACATACGATGAACATCTGAGGATCCTGGGATTATATCCATTGGAGTTTACGAGGTTGAGGGGAGATCTAATAGAAACTTACAAGATAATGAATGGCTTAGATAGGGTGGATGTAGGGAAGTTGTTTCCATTAGCAGGGGAGACTAGGACCCGGGGGCACAGCCTTAGAATAAAAGGGAATCACTTTAGAACAGAGATGAGGAGACATTTCTTCAGCCAGAGAGTGGTGGGTCTGTGGAATTCATTGCCACAGAGGGCGGTGGAGGCCGGGATGTTGAGTGTCTGGAAGACCGAAGTTGATAAATTCTTGATTTCTCGAGGAATTAAGGGCTAAGGAGAGTGAGCGGGTAAATGGAGTTGAAATCAGCCATGATTGAATGGTGGAGTGGACTCGATGGGCCGAATGGCCTTACTTCCGCTCCTATGTGTTATGGTCTTATGGTATAATAATGGTACCACCCTTGTGAGCAGCTTAGATCACCAGGACAGGGTTGGATATTAGAGAGAGGATTGGAGCAAGTTTTGAATGAGTCAGGATAGAGTTGGTGAGAGGCACAGGGAAATTGAGACGGTCGATGTCGCACTGACAGATCTCAATGAAAAGATCAAGAGCTGATAGGAGGCCAGAGGGCGGGGTCCAGGTAGAGGGAGATTACTGGAGGCGGATGGATTTCATCAACAAATATTCATAAAATAGACAGTGAGAAACAGTAGAGACAATATTATCTATTCACTGATCACCATCAGAATAATTACCAAAGAATTGAAAAGCAGGAGTCGGTCTCTGTTATTCTTGAATTTAGAACAGAATATAATCAAATCTTCCAGTCACAATGTCAACAGTTGGAAACAGTGAATTAGAAGCATGAGTTAAAAGAAATCCAGCAACCCAGAGTACACTAAATAGCCGGCACATATTCCAAAGTCAGCATTCTTCCTGACACATTTCATCCAAGTATTTCAATAACTACCAGAAATAATAGCTCTGAGTAGTATGATAGATGTTAAACAATTTGATTTTCTAAAGGCCGTCAGTAAGATCCGACGTAACAGACTGATGGGTAATCTCAGAGCCAGTGGAGTTAGGGGACACAGCAGCAGGATGGACACATGCTGGCGACACACACAGAAAACAGGGAGAGGAGTTAAAGGGATTTAGGCTGGTTGCTGGAAGGTGGGAAGGGGTGTTCCACAAGGATCAGCACTGGGATCACTCTCCTTCACCATTCCCATCAACAGTATGGGATCGGGAAGCAGAATGATAATTACACAATTTACAGACAGAATCAAATTGAGAGTGATAGTGAATACAGAGGCAGAATACAACTAATTACAGGCACACATCATCATCCATTATGAATTTGCAAAGTGGGTATTTCAATGGGACATTAATGTCCCGACAGATCAGTGTCCGCTGCTGCATTTTGTTCAGAACAATAAGTCCCCCAATCGCTCCTTGGAAAACAAGTGCGTGAATGGACTGGAGGGGTTTCTGGCTTCAGGTGAATAGATTCACAAATCGTGTGAAGCAGAAAGACAGTTTAAAAACACCCATAAAAATGGATCAAACATGTGAGTTCATTTCAGGATGAATAGGAATGAGAAAATATCACAAAACCTATTGGAATGCTGCACTGCTGTGGGTTTTCTGAAACATTAGAGTGTGGGTGATATCTGTTCCTGTTAGAATAGATCAATAGAAAACAGAAATAGAGACATTTCACTTCATACAATAAATATCAAACATCTTCAAAACACAGCCAAACTCTTCCTGTTTTCAACCTATTCCAAAGTTAAAACACACAGAGGGAACTCCACAGAATGGAGCGACCCCTCACCAATAAAATACATCATTTCAAAACAGAACCAACTAATTTCAGTCCAGTTACTGACCCACACACAATACAATTCCACACGGGCAGATAGTCCCAGTAATAGATAGATAATTGAATCAGATATTCCACTCTGGTGAGAGACCCACAGTCAGTACAATTCTACACTGACAGACATTTCCAGTAATCCTTGTTCACTGCTGTCAGATATCCCACTCTGGTGTGGGACCCACAGTCAGTACAATTCTACACTGACAGATACTTCCAGTAATCCTTGTTCACCGCTGTCAGATATTCCACTCTGGTGTGGGACCCACAGTCAGTACAATTCTACACTGACAGTGCCCGCAGTCAGTGTGATTTAATTCTTTCTCCTCCTAAACCTCCCTTCAGAGAGATTGCCTTTTCTGTGATCCAAGCTAACATTATACAAAATTCCACTCAATATAATAACTTCCCCGGTCAGAGATCCAGTGAGTTACAAACAGTAGTTTATTGTGAGTTGATGAAAGGGATTCAAACCATTGACAGGCTTAAAGACATTTGACAATTATATCGTTGGCCAGGTGTCTATATAACAGTGAGCACGAGATCAGGATCAGATTTTCAGTCCCAGTTTAAAATCAGAGAGCAGCTCACACACAAATTAACACAACTTCAATGGTGACAGTCACTTACCAGGAACACCAACAATAGCCAGGATTGGGTAGAATACTTTCTCAACCATTTGAATTGGACGATGCATTTTCAGTGTGAAGTGATGTGTCCCTTCCTGCGATTGGCAATCTCTCTGTCTAAAACTCTGAGGTTATATATTCTTCAAGCTTTTAATTAATACCCTGTGGAGCCACCTCAGGGATATTGAGGTTGTGACATCGTTTAACTTATTTTTCAAGATGTGAACAAACAGATTCCGATATTGTGTTCAGTGAAAGCAAATATTATTTTTCTGAGTGAGTGACCTCTTTGCAAACACTGGACTGTGTTGATCACATTGTTCAACTAACATTAACAGAAAGGATGCTGTCCACTCAGACACCATCAGTCCCATCTCTACATCTCACATTGTTTCAGTGATATCCCTCACTCCATGTGACCATTCAGTGATTTAGTTCCAATTGTCAGTTGGTTTCTCTGGGTGGTTCCACTGCACTCTGGGATGTAGTTGCCTCAGTGACGGTGACCATTCAGTGATTCAGTTACAATTGTCAGTGTGTTTCTCTGGGTGGTTACACTGCACTCTGGGGTGTAGCTGTCTCTGTAACTGTGACCATTCAGTGATTCAGTTCCAATTGTCAGTGTGTTTCTCTGGGTGGGTCCACTGCCCTCTGGGGTGTAGCTGCCTCTGTAACTGTGACCATTCAGTGATTCAGTTCCAATTGTCAGTGTGTTTCTCTGGGTGGTTCCAATGCACTCTGGCGTGTAGCTGCCTCTGTAACTGTGACCACTCAGTGATTCAGTTCCAATTGTCAGTGTGTTTCTCTGGGTGGTTCCACTGCACCCTGGGATGTTGCTGCATCTGTAACTGTGACCATTCAGTGATTCAGTTCCAATTGTCAGTGTGTTTCTCTGGATGGTTCCACTGCACTCTGGGTGTAGCTGCCTCTGTAACTGTGACCATTCAGTGACTCAGTTCCAATTGTCAGTGTGTTTCTCTGGGTGGTTCCACTGCACTCTGGGGTGTAGCTGCCTCTGTAACTGTGACCATTCAGTGATTCAGCTCCAATTGTCAGTGTGGTTCTCTGGGTGGGTCCACTGAACTCTGGGCTGTAGCTGCCTCTGTAACTGTGACCATTCAGTGATTCAGTTCCAATTGTCAGTGCGTTTCTCTGGGTGTGTCCCCTGCACTCTGGGGTGTAGCTGCCTCTGTAACTGTGACCATTCAGTGATTCAGTTCCAATTGTCAGTGTGTATCTCTGGCTGATTCCACTGCACTCTGGGGTGTAGCTGCCTCTGTAACTGTGACCATTCAGTGATTCAGTTCCAATTGTCAGTGTGTTTCTCTGGGTGGTTCCACTGCACTCTGGGATGTAGCTGCCTCTGTAACTGTGACCATTCAGTGATTCAGTTCCAATTGTCAGTGTGTTTCTCTGGGTGGTTCCACTGCACTCTGGGGTGTAGCTGCCTCTGTAACTGTGACCATTCAGTGACTCAGTTCCAATTGTCAGTGTGTTTCTCTGGGTGGTTCCAATGCACTCTGGGTTGTAGCTGTCTCTGTAACTGTGACCATTCAGTGATTCTGTTCCAATTGTCCGTGCGTTTCTCTGGGTGGTTCCACTGCACTCTGGGGTGTAGCTGCCTCTGTAACTGTGACCATTCAGTGATTCAGTTCCAATTGTCGGTGTGTTTCTCTGGGTGGTTCCACTGCACTCTGGGATGTAGCTGCCTCTGTAACTGTGACCATTCCTTTATTTTATTTCAGTAGTTTCTGTTTGAGCATCAGTAGAACATTTCAATGTCTCCAAAATCTGGAACTATTTAAAATGCAAAGTATGTGATCCCATATCTAAATCTGATTCAGCCCCTCAAACTAAGAAAATATTTAGAATCATTGGAACCTCAGAAAACTCAGAGGCTGCGGCAGCAACAAACTCATCACCTCAGAGAGCAGCATTAATACATAGTCAGCAGTGAAAACTAACACCCCGTCTCTAACTGACACCGGCCTCCATCTGATACACACTTCAACTGGGAGAGAGGCGGGGTGAGATGTGGAGGAAGAGAGAACTGGTGTGTGAGATGTGCTGATAGAAGACAGGGTGAGAGAGAAAGAGGGTGGGAGGAGAGATATTGGGAGAGAAAGAGGGTGGAGAAATAAAGCATAAAACGGGAGAAAGAGGTGGATTGTCTGAGAGAAAGGGAAGCAGAGAGTGGAGAGGGTGAGTGGCTGAGGGAGGCAGATTGGGTGAGAAGGATGGTGTATTAAATACTCACATAATCTTAGACATAAGTACAGGAGGGAGCGACTGAGTGACTGAGGGAGCAGGAGAGGGAAAGATTGTGAGGGAAAGTGTGAGAGAGGGAAAGAGAGTGAGAGAAAGTGTGATAGAGGGAAAGAGTGTGAGAGAAAGTGTGAGAGAGGGAAAGAGAGTGAGTGAAAGTGTAATAGAGGGAAAGAGTGTGAGAGAAAGTGTGAAAGAGGGAAAGAGTGTGAGAGAAAGTGTGAGAGAGGGAAAGAGAGTCAGAGAAAGTGTGAGAGAGGGAAAGTGTGAGAGAAAGTGTGAGAGACGGAAAGTGTGAGAGAGGGAAGGAGTATGACAGAAAGTGTGAGAGAGGGAAAGAGTTTACGACAAAGTGTGAGAGAGTGAAAGAGAGTCAGAGAAATTGAGAGAGAGGGAAAGAGATTGAGAAAAAGTGTGAGAGAGGGAAAGAATGAGAGAGAACGTGTGAGAGAGAGAAAGAGTGTGAGGGAAATTGTGAGAGAGGGAAAGAGAGTGAGAGAACTTGAGGGAGGGAATGAGAGTGAGAAAAAGTGTGAGAGAGGGAAAGTGTGAGAGAGGGAAAGATTGAGAGAGAAATTGTGAGAGACGGAAAGCGTGTGAGAGAAATTGTGAGAGAGGGATAGAGAGTGAGAGAAAGTGTGAGAGAGGGACAAAGTGAGAGAGAGAGAAAGAGTGTGAGAGAAAGTGTCATTGAGGGAATTTTGTGAGAGGGAGGGAGGCATGGAGGGAGAGAGATAAAGGGATGGAGAGAGAGAGGGACAGAGTGTGAAAGTGTCTAACGGAGATGTGAGGGAGGGAGGGAGGCATGGAGCAGAGAGAGAGGGAGGGGGAGAGTGAGAGAGAAGGACAGAATGTGAGAGAGGGGTAAGTGTGAGGCAAGGGAAATATGCTAGAGAGAGTGGGAGAGTGGGAGTGAGTATCAATGAAGAAGAAAGTATGTGAGAGGCAGGAATTTGAGAGAGGGAGTGTGAGAGAGGGAGGGAGTGTGAGAGATGGAGGGTGAGAGAGGGGGAGAGTGTGAGGAAGGGAGAGTGAGTGAGACAGGTAGATTGTGTTAGACAGGGAGAGAGAGGGAGAGATTCTAAGAGGGAGACAAAGTGGGAGACAGTGGGAGAGAGGGAGGGTGACTGAGGTAGAGAATGTGTCAGAGGGAGAGAATGTGAGGGGGAGAGTGTGGGAGAGGGTGAGAGTACTAGAGAGGGAGGGAGTACAAAAGAGAGAATGCGAAAGGGGAGAGGGGGAGAGAGTATGAGAGAGGGAGAAAGTGTGAGAGAGGGCGGGTGAGAGAGGAAGGGTGAGAGAGTGAGACACTGTGAGAGGGAGGGAGTGTGAGGGGGACAGAATGTGATAGAGGGAGAGAGTGTCAGAGAGGGAGACAGTGTGAGAGAGGGAGAGAGTGTGAGAGAGGGAGAGAGTGTGAGAGAGGGAGAGAGGGAGAGAGTGTGAGAGAGGGAGAGAGTGTGGGAGAGGGCGAGAGTGTGAGAGAGGGAGAGAGGGTGAGAGAGGGAGACAGTGTGGGAGAGGGAGAGTGTGAGAGAGGGAGGGAGTGTGAGAGTGGGAGGGATTGTTGAGAGGGAGAGAGTGTGAGCGAGGGAGTGAGTGTGAGAGAGGGAGACAGTGTGGGAGAGGGAGAGAGTGTGAGAGAGGGAGAGAGTGAGAGAGTGGGAGGCAGTGTGGGAGAGTGAGAGAGTGTGAGAGTGGGAGGGATTGTTGAGAGGGAGAGAGTGTGAGAGAGGGAAAGTGTGAGAGAGTGAGGGTGAGGGTGGGAGAGAGGGAGACAGTGTGGGAGAGGGAGAGACTGTGAGAGAGGGAGAGAGTGTGAGAGTGGGAGGTAGTGTCTGCGTGGGTTTCCTCCGGGTGCTCCGGTTTCCACCCACAGTCCAAAGATGTGCGGGTTAGGTGAATTGGCCAATGATAAATTGCCCTTAATGTCCAAATTGCCCTTGGTGTTGGGTGGAGGTGTTGAGTTTGGGTATGGTGCTCTTTCCAAGAGCCGGTGCAGACTCAAAGGGCCGAATGGCCTCCTTCTGCACTGTAAATTCAATGATAATCTATGATTAATCTAGGACAAAGGTTCGGCACAACATCGTGGGCCGAAGGGCCTGTTCTGTGCTGTATTTTCTATGTTCTATGTTCTAGTGTGGGAGAGGGAGAGAGTGTGAGAGAGGGACAGAGTGTGAGAGAGGGAGACAGTGTGGGAGAGGGAGAGAGTGTCAGAGAGGGAGACAGTGTGAGAGAGGGAGAGAGTGTGAGAGTGGGAGGGATTGTTGAGAGGGAGAGAGAGTGAGCGAGGGAGAGAGTGTGAGAGAGGGAGAGAGTCTGGAAGAGTGGGTGACAGTGTGGGAGAGGGAGAGAGTGTGAGAGTGGGTGACAGTGTGGGAGAGGGAGAGAGTGTGAGAGTGGGTGACAGTGTGGGTGAGGGTGAGAGTGGGAGGCAGTGTGGGAGAGGGAGAGAGTGTGAGAGTGGGAGGCAGTGTGGGAGAGGGAGAGAGTGTGAAAGTGAGAGGCAGTGTGGGAGAGTGAGAGAGTGTGAGAGTGGGAGGCAGTGTGGGAGAGGGAGAGAGTGTGAGAGTGGGAGGCAGTGTGGGAGAGGGAGAGAGTGTGAGAGTGGGTGACAGTGTGGGAGAGGGAGGGAGTGTGAGAGTGGGAGGTAGTGTGGGAGAGGGAGACAGTGCGAGAGTGGGTGACAGTGTGGGAGAGGGAGAGAGTGAGAGAGGGAGAGAGTGAGACACTGTGAGAGAGGAAGGGAGTGTGTGAGAGAGAGAGAGAGAGTGAGAGAGGGAGACAATGTGGGAGGGGGATAGAGTGTGCGAGAGGGAGGGATTGTTGAGAGTGTGAGAGAGGGAGAGAGTGAGCGAGGGAGTGAGTGTGAGAGAGGGAGAGAGTGAGAGTGGGTGACAGTATGGGAGAGGGAGAGAGTGTGAGAGTGGGAGGGATTGTTGAGAGGGAGAGAGTGTGAGAGAGGGAGAGAGTGTGAGAGTGGGAGACAGTGTGGAAGAGGGAGACTGTGTGAGAGAGGGAGACAGTGTGAGAGAGGGAGAGAGTATGAGAGAGGAAGGCAGTGTGGGAGAGGGAGAGAGTGTGAGAGTGGGTGACAGTGTGGGAGAGGGAGAGAGTGTGAGAGTGGGAGGGATTGTTGAGAGGGAGAGTGTGAGAGCGAGTGAGAGAGGGATAGTGTTAGAGAGTGAGGGTGAGGGAGGGAGAGAGTGCAAGGGAGAGATAGAGTGTGAGGGAGTGCTCTTGGAGATACAAAGAACAAAGAACAAAGAAATGTACAGCACAGGAACAGGCCCTTCGGCCCTCCAAGCCCGTGCCGACCATGCTGCCCGACTAAACTACAATCTTCTACACTTCCGGGGTCCGTATCCCTCTATTCCAATCCTATTCATGTTTTTGTCAAGATGCCCCTTAAATGTCACTATCGTAAAGATATGTGGAACTGGGTATCGGGGGAAACACAATCCGGATTAATACATTTGCTGAGGAAACAAACTTGTTCCTAAATTATAAAATCAGATCCTGGATGAAGTAAATGTCCTTCATGCAGTATTGAACCATTTAAGTTGAGAATAACTGACAGAGTGTGATAGGTCAGTTATTGTGCAGAGCTGGAATAGAACTTGTCTTTCCCCAGTCCGAGGCCAGAAAGCAAACACGTGGCACAGCCGCTTTTAAAAATAATTGTAAAGCAACCTGAAAAAAGATAGACCTCCCTCTAATTATTAAATGTGCGTCTGCTTTTATTGGGAGCAACACAGATGTTTTCAATATTAAAGCACAGGCAGCGCCCAGGGTCAGACAGATTGGAACTTACAATGAAGTTGATGCTGTGAAGTAAGCAGTGAGCTAAAGCGGACGCTGGGTTCACACATGGACACAGTGAATAGAAAGGATTACAGTGAGAATACTCGCGGTGCTGGGGAACTTGGAGGGAACCTGCAGGTGTTGGTCCCATCATCTCACAGCCAGACCACATCCAAAGCCTTTAAAATGCGTGAAGTCCCGAAGGAGGACATTCATTCCTGGGGCTGGTTTAGCACACTGGGATAAATCGTTGGCATTTAAAGCAGACCAAGGCAGGCCAGCAGCACGGTTCAATTCCTGTACCAGCCTCCCCGAACAGGCGCCGGAATGTGGCGACTAGGGGCTTTTCACAGTAACTTCATTTTGAAGCCTACTTGTGACAATAAGCGATTTTCATTTCATTTCATTCCGTTTCATTTCATTCCGTTTGACCTCAGAGGCTCTACAGATGAGCAGCTGATTCAATCCGACTGCACCGCCCTTTCCCTGGAGACATACATTTGATTTCTGTCACTCCTACCATTCCCTGTGAAACCACTGTTGTATCTGCCGGCACCAGTGTCCCAGGCCGTGCAGACCAGATCAGAACCACTCGCTGTGTGAATCGTTTAGAAGCAGTTTTCCCTTCGGGATGATTGGATTGGCTGGGGCTGGGTTATTGGGAATAAAAGACGATGATGTGAGAATCCTTCCACACATTTAAGGTGATAAAGTTTTGGATAATCTGGATGTAAATGAACTGTTTCCATGAACAATATAAATATCTGTGGGAAAGATGTAACTGAAGTATATGATCATGCAGCTACATTCATCAGGAGTAATGCAGAGCCGGAACTGATAACAAATGGCAACATGGGGAGACCACACGGTCACTCACACCTCCTCCACCATTCAATTTAATCACTGCTCAGCTTCTGCCTCAATGTCATTTCCCGCTTCTTCCTCACATCCTTTCATTACCTCATTTTCTGTGAGAATAATGGAGGCTGACACCCAAAGCCATATTTCAAACCGAGTTGGACATTTACGGCCGTAAGACCATAAGACAGAGGAGCTGAACTTGGTCACTCGGCCCAGCGAGCCTGATCCGCCAGTCAATCATGGCTGATATGTTTCTCATCCTCATTCTCCTTCCTCTCTCCTTCTCCCCATAACCCCTGATCTCCTTATTAACCAAGATCCTATCTATCTCTGTCTTAAAGACACTCAGTGATTTGGCCTCCACAGCCTTCTGTGACAAAGAGTTCCACAGATTCAGTACCATCTGGCTGAATAAATTCCTCCACATCTCTGTTTTAAAGGATTGTCCCTTTAGTCTGAGATAGTGTTCTCTGCTTCTAGTTTTTCCTGTAAGTGGAAACACCCTCTCCACGTCCACTCTATCCAGGCCTCGCAGTATCCTGTAAGTTTCAATAAGACCCCCCCCTCATCCTTCTAAACTCCAACGAGTACAGACCCAGAGTCCTCAACCGCTCCTCATACGACAAGCTCTTCATTCCAGGGGTCGTTCTAGTGAACCTCCTCTGGACCCTTTCCAAGTGAAGCACATATTTCTTCAGATACGGGGCCCAGAACTGCTCACAATACTCCAAATGGGATCTGACCAGAGCCTTATCCAGCCTCAGAAATACATTCCTGATCTTGTACTCGCGCCCTCTCGACATGAATGCTAACATTGCAATTGCCTTCCTAACTGCTGACTGAACCTGCCCGTTAACCGTAAGAGAATCGTGAACAAAGCCTCCCAAGTCCCTTTGTGCTTCTGGTTTCCGAAACATTTCCCCATTTCGAGAATAGTCAATTCCTCCATTCCTCCTTCCAAAGTGCATAACCTCACACTTTTCCACATTGTATTCCATCTGCCATGTCTTTGCAGAATCTCCGAGCCTCAAAGTCTTTCTGCAGCGCCCCCCCTGCCCCCCACCGCTTCCTCAATACCACCTGTCCAGATCTTTGTGTCATCTGCAAACTCAGCAACAGAGCCTTCAGTTCCTTCTTCCAGATCATTAATGTATATTGTGGAAAGTTGTGGTCCCAGCACAGACCCCTGAGGCACACGACTAGACACCAGCTGCCATCCTGAAAAAGACCCCTTTATCCCCACTCTCTGCCTCTGCCAGTCAGCCAATTCTTTTTCCATCCCAGGATATCACCCTGAACACCATGGGCTCTTAACCCATTTAACAGCCTCCTGTGCGGCACCATCTCAAATGCCTCCCGGAAATCTAAATAAATCTTACCGCTGGTTCTCCTTTATCTAACTTCCTTGTTACATCCTCAAAGAGAACTCTAACAGATTTGTCAGACATGACCTCCCCTTGACGAAGCCGTGCTGACACAGTCCGATTTTATCCTGCACTTCCAAGTACTCCACAATCTCATCTTTAATAATGGATCTAAAATCTTACCAATGACCGAAGTCAGGCTAACCGGCCGATAATTTCCCGTCTTCTGCCTCCCTCCCTTCTTAACCAGCGGTGCGACATCAGCCACTTTCCAGTCCTCAGGGTCCCTTTCTGCCTTCAGTGATTCCTGAAAGATCACCACCACTGCCTCCACAACCTCCTCAGCTATCTCTTTTAGAACCCTGGGATGTAGTCCATCCGTCCAGGTCATTCATCCACCTTCAGACCTTTCAGTTTCCCCAGAACCTTCTCCTTAGTGACGGCCACGGCCCTCACCTCTGCCCCCTGGCTCTCCTGGGGCTCTGGCATCCCACTGATGTCTTCCACCGTGAAGACTGATGCAAAGTAACTATACAGCTCGCCTGCCATTTCTTTGTTACCTATTATTACTTCTCCAGTCACATTTTCCAGTGGTCCAATGTCTTTTTTGTCTCTCTCTTACCTTTAATATATTGAAAAGAACATCTTCCCATCTTCTTTTACATTACTAACTAGCTTGCCCTCAAATTTCATCTGCTCCTCCTTTATTGCTTTTTCAGTATTCCTCTGCTCGCTATTAAAGGCTTCCCAATTTTCTGCCATCCCACTATTCCGCGTCACATTGTATGTTTTTTATTTTGATCTACTGCTCTCAAAGAACAAAGAACAAAGAAATGTACAGCACAGGAACAGGCCCTTCGGCCCTCCAAGCCCGTGCCGACCATGCTGCCCGACAAAACTACAATCTTCTACACTTCCTGGGTCCGTATCCCTCTATTCCCATCCTATTCATGTATTTGTCAAGATGCCCCTTAAATGTCACTATCGTCCCTGCTTCCACCACCTCCTCCGGCAGCGAGTTCCAGGCACCCACTACCCTCTGCGTAAAAAAACTTGCCTCGTACATCTACTCTAAACCTTGCCCCTCTCACCTTAAACCTATGCCTCCTAGTAATTGACCCCTCTACCCCGGGGAAAAGCCTCTGACTATCCACTCTGTCTATGCCCCTCATAATTTTGTATACCTCTATCAGGTCTCCCCTCAACCTCCTTCGTTCCAGTGAGAACAAACCGAGTTTATTCAACCGCTCCTCATAGCTAATGCCCTCCATACCAGGCAACATTCTGGTAAATCTCTTCTGCACCCTCTCTAAAGCCTCCACATCCTTCTGGTAGTGTGGCGACCAGAATTGAACACTATACTCCAAGTGTGGCCTAACTAAGGTTCTATACAGCTGCAACATGACTTGCCAATTCTTATACTCAATGCCCCGGCCAATGAAGGCAAGCATGCCGTATGCCTTCTTGACTACCTTCTCCACCTGTGTTGCCCCTTTCAATGACCTGTGGAACTGTACTCATGGATCTCTTTGACTTTCAATACTCTTGAGGGTTCTACCATTCACTGTATATTCCCTACCTGCATTAGACATTCCAAAATGCATTACCTCACATTTGTCCGGATTAAACTCCATCTGCCATCTCTCCGCCCAAGTCTCCAGACAATCTAAATCCTGCTGTATCCTCCGACAGTCTTCATCGCTATCCGCAATTCCACCAACGTTTGTGTCGTCTGCAAACTTACTAATCAGACCAGTTACATTTTCCTCCAAATCATTTCTATATACTACAAAGAGCAAAGGTCCCAGCACTGATCCCTGTGGAACACCACTGGTCACAGCCCTCCAATTAGAAAAGCATCCCTCCATTGCTACTCTCAGCCTTCTATGGCCGAGCCAGTTCTGTATCCACCTTGCCAGCTCACCCCTGATCCCGTGTGACTTCACCTTTTGTACTAGTCTACCATGAGGGACCTTGTCAAAGGCCTTACTGAAGTCTATATAGACAACATCTACTGCCCTCCCTGCATCAATCATCTTAGTGACCTCCTCGAAAAACTCTATCAAGTTAGTGAAACACGACCTCCCCTTCACAAAACCGTGCTGCCTCTCACTAATACGTCCATTTGCTTCCAAATGGGAGTAGATCCTGTCTCGAAGAATTCTCTCCAGTAATTTCCCTACCACTGAAGTAAGGCTCACCGGCCTGTAGTTCCCTGGATTATCCTTGCTTCCCTTCTAAACACAGGAACAACATTGGCTATTCTCCAGTCCTCCGGGACATCCCCTGAAGACAGTGAGGATCCAAAGATTTCTGTCAAGGCCTCAGCAATTTCCTCTCCAGCCTCCTTCAGTATTCTGGGGTAGATCCCATCAGGCCCTGGGGACTTATCTACCTTAATATTTTTTAAGACACCCAACACCTCGTCTTTTTGGATCACAATGTGACCCAGGCTATCTACACCCCCTTCTCCAGACTCAACATCTACCAATTCCTTCTCTTTGGTGAATACTGATGCAAAGTATTCATTTAGTACCTCGCCCATTTCCCCTGGCTCCACACATAGATTCCCTTGCCTGTCCTTCAGTGGGCCAACCCTTTCCCTGGCTACCCTCTTGCTTTTTATGTACGTGTAAAAAGCCTTGGGATTTTCCTGAACCCTATTTGCCAATGACTTTTCGTGACCCCTTCTAGCCCTCCTGACTCCTTGCTTAAGTTCCTTCCTACTTTCCTTATATTCCACGCAGGCTTCGTCTGTTCCCAGCCTTTTAGCCCTGACAAATGCCTCCTTTTTCTTTTTGACGAGGCCTACAATATCACTCGTCATCCAAGGTTCCAGAAAATTGCCGTATTTATCTTTCTTCCTCACAGGAACATGCCGGTCCTGTATTCCTTTCAACTGCCACTTGAAAGCCTCCCACATGTCAGATGTTGATTTGCCCTCAAACATCCGCCCCCAATCTATGTTCTTCAGTTCCCGCCTAATATTGTTATAATTAGCCTTCCCCCAATTTAGCACATTCATCCTCGGACCACTCTTATCCTTGTCCACCAGTACTTTAAAATTTACTGAATTGTGGTCACTGTTACCGAAATGCTCCCCCACTTAAACATCTACCACCTGGCCGGGCTCATTCCCCAATACCAGGTCCAGTACCGCCCCTTCCCTAGTTGGACTGTCGACATATTGTTTTAAGAAGCCCTCCTGGATGCTCCTTACAAACTCAGCCCCGTCTAAGCCCCTGGCACTAAGTGAGTCCCAGTCAATATTGGGGAAGTTGAAGTCTCCCATCACCACAACCCTGTTGTTTCTACTGTTTTCCAAAATCTGTCTACCTATCTGCTCCTCTATCTCCCGCTGGCTGTTGGGAGGCATTTAGTATACCCCCAACATTGTGACTGCACCCTTCTTATTCCTGATCTCTACCCATATAGCCTCACTGCCCTCTGAGGTGTCCTCTCGCAGTACAGCTGTGATATTCTCCCGAACAAGTAGCGCAACTCCACCTCCCCTTTTACATCCCCCTCTATCCCGCCTGAAACATCTAAATCCTGGAACGTTTAGCTGCTAATCTTGCCCTTCCCTCAACCAGGTCTCTGTAATGGCAACAACATCATAGTTCCAAGTACGAATCCAAGCTCTAAGTTCATCTGCCTTACCCGTAATGCTCCTTGCATTAAAACATATGCACTTCAGGCCACCAGACCCGCTGTGTTCAGCAACTTCTCCCCGTCCGCTCTGCCTCAGAGCCACACTGTCCCTATTCCCTTGTTCTCCCTCAATGCTCTCACCTTCTGACCTATTCCTCCCGTGCCCACCCCCCTGCAATACTAGTTTAAACCCTCCCGTGTGACACTAGCAAACCTCGCGGCCAGGATATTTATGCCTCTCCGGTTTAGATGCAAGCCGTCCTTCTTATACAGGTCACACCTGCCCCGGAAGAGCTCCCAGTGGTCCAGATAATGTAAACCCTCCCTCCTACACCAGCTGTTTAGCCACGTGTGTGTCTGCTCTATCTTCCTATTTCTAGCCTCACTGGCACGTGGCACAGGGAGTAATCCCGAGATTACAACCCTCGAGGTCCTGTCTTTTAACTTTCTGCCTAGCTCCCTGAACTCCTGCAGCAGGACCTCATGCCCCTTCCTGCCTATGACGTTAGTACCAATATGTACAACGACCTCTGCCTGTTTGCCCTCCCCCTTCATGATGCCCTCTACCCGTTCGGAGACATCCTGGACCCTGGCACCAGGGAGGCAACATACCATCCTGGAGTCTCTTTCACGTCCACAGAAGCGTCTATCTGTGCCCCTGACTATAGAGTTCCCTATTACTATTACTCTTCTGCGCTTTGATCCTCCCTTCTGAACATCAGAGCCAGCCGTGGTGCCACTGCTCTGGCTGCTGCTGTTTTCCCCTGATAGGCTATCCCCCCCGACAGTATCCAAAGGGGTATATCTGTTCTAGAGGGGGACAACCACAGGGGATTCCTGCACTGACTGCCTGCCCTTTCTGGTGGTCACCCATTTCTCTGCCTGCACCTTGGGTGTGACCACATTTACATAACTGCGATCTATGACGCTTTCCGCCACCTGCATGCTCCTAAGTGAATCCAATTGCTGCTCCAACCGAACCATGCGGTCTGTGAGGAGCTCCAGTTGGGTGCACTTTCTGCAGATGAAGCCATCCGGGACGCTGTAGGCCTCCCGGTCCTGCCACATCTCACAGTCAGAGCACAGCACCCCTCTAACTGACATTGGGTCAATTAATTAAAATTAAAATTTGTCTTTTTTTTAAAAATATATTTTTTAAAATTTCAAAGTTACTGGCAACTATCTGTTTCCTAGCACTAGATTTCTAATAGAAATGCGATAGCTAACTATAGTACTCTCCGATCTCTGGCTTAGATATCCCTCTAAATTATAATGAAGTTATTATGTTTAATTAGTTACCAAATACTCAATTTTTTTTTAAATTTCGGGTAAAATCCCAACCAGCCACTCTGGCCACAGCTTTTGTGCCATGTCACTTCAGTTTCCCCCCGACACACACAATTTGAAAAGAGGTATAAAAGTAAAAATAAGTAAAAATCACTTACTTATCTTCTTACCTTCTGATTGTCTTAGATGTTCTCAGGTTCTCTCGCTGGCAGAGACTGCTCCTCCACCTCCGAACCTTGACCTGCACAATGCTAATAATATAATAATAATATAATATGGCACTTACCTTACACCAATGGGTCTTATTATTAGGTTAGAGGAGGAGGGAGGGTGGGAGACACTACACGTGTAGTGTCTCGGGTTTCCTCGCCACCAGAATTTATTGGTTGGGCGGGGGGGGGGGGGGGGGGACTCCTTGACTTCCCTCATGAGCCATGGGCTCCTTGTCCTCCCCTCGGCATGTTTCCTCCTCCTTCGGATGAAATTCTGTAGTTCCTCCCGAATAACCCCACAAAACCCCTGCCATTGCTCTTCCACTGTCTTCCCCGCTCGGCTCCTTTTCCAATCAACTCTGGGCTGCTCCTCCCTCATGCCTTTGTAGTTACCCCTATTTAATTGTAATACCGTTACATCTGGTTCCAGCTTCTCCCTCTCAAACTGCAGGGTAAATTCTATCATATTGTGGCCACTGCCCCCTCAGGGTTCCTTCACCTTATGTTCCCTCATCAAGTCTGCCTCATTACACATCACCAGATCCAGAATTGCCTGTTCCCCAGTCGGCTCTGTTACAAGCTGCTCAAAAAAACATCTCTTAGACTTTCCACAAATTCCTTTTCTTGGGATCCACCCAACCTGATATTCCCAGTCCACCTGCATATTGAAGTCCCCCATGATTATTGTGATATTGCCTTTTTTACATGCATTTTCTATCTCCTGATTTAATTTCTGCCCCACATACTGACTACTGCTCCGGGTCCTGCAAATAACTCCCACCAGAGTCTTTTTATCTATTCGATTCCTCAACTCTTCCCTCAGAGATTCTGTGCCTTCTGATCCTATATCGCTCCTTGCTATCGATTTAACTTCATTCCTTCCTAACAATGGAGCCCCGCCCCCTTTGCCCATCTGCCTGTCCTTTCGATAGAACACTTGCATATTTTGACCCCAGCCCTGATCACCTTGCAGCCACGTCTCTGTGATTCCCACCACACCCTCGCAGCCAATTTCAATGTGCGCAACATGCAAATTTACCTTGTTCCGTACACTGCGCACATTTAGGTCCACCACCCTCAATGCTGCATTGAGCACCTCCCTTCTCACCCTCGGCACCTTTTTTGCTCTGCCTGAGGGTGATGTTGTTCAGGTATTTGTGTTCTCCATTTCCCCTTCAGTTATTACACCTGCTGAGCTACCGCTCTGGTTCCCACTCCCTTTCATATTAGTTTCAATTCTCCCGAGTGACACTAACAAACCTCCCAGCGAGGATAGTGATGTCCCCCCAGTTTAGAAGCTACCCGCCCTTCTTGTCCAGGTCCCACATTTCCCGGAATATCGCCCAATGGCCCAGAAATCTGAAACCCTCGCTCCTACACCACCAGTTTAGCCACGAGATTAGCTGTACTGTCCTCTTGTTTCTAGCCTCACTCTCACGTGGCACAGGGAGTAATCCTTAGATTCCAACCCGAGAGGTCCTGCTTTTTAGCTTACTGTCTAACTTCCTGAACTCCTTCTGCAGGGCCTCATCGCTCTTCCTGCCGATGTCGTTCGTACCGATGTGAACTAAGACCTCTGGCTGTTCTCCCTCCCTCTTCAGGACGTCCTGTGTTCGTTCAGAGACAACCTTGACCCTGGCACCAGGGAGACAACATACCAACCTGGAGTCTCTTTCCTGTCCACAGAAGCGCCGATCTGTGCCCCTTTCTATAGAGTCCCTGTAACTATCGCTTTCCTGCACTTTACCCTCCCCTGCTGAGTAACAGAGCCAGTTGTGGTGCCACTGTTCTGGCTGCTGTTGTTTCCCCCTGAGATGCTATCCCCGAACTGTATCCAACACAGTATACCTATTAGAGAGGGGGACAGCCACAGGGGTTTCTAGCGCTGACTGCCTGCCCGTTCCAGCAGTCATCCACCAAACTATCTGCCTGCACCTTAGGCGTGACCACGTCTCCAGAACGTCTACCTATGATGCTTTCCGCCACCTGTATGCTCCTCAGTGCATCCAATTGCTGCTCGAACCGAACCACGCGGTCTGTGAGGAGCTGCCATTGGCTACACCTGCTGCAGACGCAGTTGACCGGAACACTGGAAGCGTCACGGTTCTCCCACATCTCACAGTTAGAGCACTGCGCCCTCTGAGTGACATTTATGCACTAGTTAATTCATTCAAAATAATCACTTAAATTATTATCAGATTAGGTTACAATTAACTCTATGGTTCTGCGCTGGATTTTTACTGTAAATTAAATGTTAAATTCTAATCCCTGCTCTCAGGTTTACTTACTCATCTGCCCATTTAATGAATTAGTTACTGCAGTTGTATAGAACCTGAATTACATGAGTAACACATGAACAGAATGGGAATACAGGGATGCGGACCACAGGAAGCGCAGAAGATTATAGGTCAGATGGGCAGCAAGTTCAGCACAGGCTTGAGGGCCGAAGGGCCAATATAGAATCATAGAATCATAGAAGTTTACAGCATGGAAACGGGCCCTTCGGCCCAACCAGTTCATGCCGCCCAGTTTTTACCATTAAGCTAGTCCCAGTTGCCCGCACTTGGCCCATAACCCTCTATACCCATCTTACCCATGTAACTATCTAAATGCTTTTTAAAAGACACAATTGTACCCGCCTCTACTACTACCTCTGGCAGCCCATTCCAGACACCCACTACCCTCTGAGTGAAGAAATTGCCCCTCTGGGCCCTTCTGAATCTCTCCCCTCTCACCTTAAACCTATGCCCTCTAGTTTTAGACTCCCCTACCTTTGGGAAAATATGTTGACTATCTACCTTATCTATGCCCCTCATTATTTTATAGACCTCTATAAGATTACCCCTAAGCCTCCTACGCTCCAGGGAAAAAAGTCCCAGTCTATCCAGCCTCTCCTTATAACTCAAACCATCAAGTCCCGGTAACATCCTAGTAAATCTTTTCGGCACTCTTTCTAGTCTAATAATATCCTTTCTATAATAGGGTGACCAGAACTGCACACAGTATTCCAAGTGTGGCCGTACCAATGTCTTGTACAACTTCAACAAGATGTCCCAACTCCTGTATTCAATGTTCTGACCAATGAAACCAAGCATGCCGAATGCCTTCTTCACCACCCTGTCCACCTGCGACTCCACCTTCAAGGAGCTATGAACCTGTACTCCTAGATATCTTTGTTCTATAACTCTCCCCAACGCCATACCATTAACTGTGTAGGTCCTGGCCTGATTCGATCTGCCAAAATGCATCACCTCACATTTATCTAAATTAAACTCCATCTGCCATTCGTCGGCCCACTGGCCTAATTGATCAAGATCCCATTGCAATCCTAGATAACCTTCTTCACTATCCACTGTGCCACCAATCTTGGTGTCATCTGCAAACTTACTAACCATGCCTCCTAAATTCTCATCCAAATCATTAATATAAATCACAAAAAACAGTGGACCCAGCACCGATCCCTGAGGCACACCACTGGTCACAGGCCTCCAGTTTGAAAAACAACCCTCTACAACCACCCTCTGTCTTCTGTCGTCCAGCCAATTTTGAATCCAATTGGCAACCTCACCCTGGATCCCGTGAGCTTTCACATTCTGCAACAACCTACCATGCGGTACCTTGTCAAAGGCTTTGCTAAAGTCCATGTAGACAACGTCTACCGCACTGTCCTCATCTACCTTCTTGGTCACTCCCTCAAAAAACTCAATCAAATTTGTGAGACATGATTTTCCACGCACAAAGCCATGCTGACTGCCCCGAATCAGTCCTTGCCTCTCTAAATGCGTGTAGATCCTGTCTCTCAGAATACCTTCTAGCAACTTACCTACTACAGACGTTAGGCTCACCGGTCTGTAGTTCCCAGGCTTTTCCCTGCTGCCCTTCTTAAACAAGGGCAGAACATTCGCTACTATCCAATCCTCAGGCACCTCACCTGTGGCTGCTGATGGTTAAAATATCTCTGTTAGGGAACCCGCGATTTCCTCCCTAGCCTCCCACAACATCCTGGGTTACATTTCATCAGGTCCCGGGGATGTATCTACCTTGATGCGCTTTAAGACTTCCAGCACCTCCTCCTCTGTAATATGCACACTTCTCAATACATCACTATTTATTTCCCTTAGTTTCCTAACATCTATGCCTTTCTCCACCGTGAATACCGATGAGAAATATTCATTCAGGATCTCACCCAACTCTTGTGGCTCTGCACATAGATGTCCTTGTTGATCCTTAAGAGGCCCTACTCTGTCCCTAGTTACTCTTTTTCCCTTTATGTATCTGTAGAAGCTCTTTGGATTCTCCTTTGCATTATTTGCCAAAGCAATTTCATGTCCCCTTTTTGCCCTCCTGATTTCTCTCTTAACTCTATTTCAACAATCTCTATACTCTTCAAGGGATCCACTTCTCCCAGTTGTTTATGTACGTCATATGTCTCCTTCTTTTTGACCAGAGTCTCAATATCTCGAGTCATCCAGGGTTCCCTACTTCTACCAGCCTTGCCCTTCACTCTAAAGGGAATGTGCTTACCCTGAACCCTGGTTAACACATTTTTAAAAGCCTCCCATTTACCAACCGTCCCTTTGCCTGCCAACAGTCTCCCCCAATCTACCTCTGAAAGTTTCTGTCTGATACCATCAAAATTGGCCTTGCCCCAATTAAGAATTTTAACTCTTGGGGCAGACCTATCATTCTCCATAGCTATCTTAAAGCTAATGGAGTTATGGTCACTTGTCCCAAAGTGATCCCTCACTAACACTTCTGTCACTTGCCCTTCCTTATTTCCCAAGACGAGGTCAAGTTTTGCCCCCTCTCTAGTCGGTCCATCCACATACTGAATGAGAAATTCCTCCTAAATACACTCAACAAATTTCCCTCCATCCAAGCCACGAATGCTATGGCTGTCCCAGTCAATGTTGGGAAAGTTAAAGTCCCCTACTATTACCACCCTATTTTTCTTGCAGCTATCTGTAATCTCCTTACATATTTGCTCCTCAATTTCCCGCTGACTATTTGGGTGCCTGTAGTACAGTCCTATCAAGGTGATCTCTCCCTTCTTATTTTTCAGTTCCACCCATATAGACTCAGTGGGCGAACCCTCGGATATATCCCCTCTAAGTACTGCCGTGATGTTCTCCCGAATCAAAAACACCACTCCCCCTCCTCTCTTATCTATGTTGTACTTTTATTTGTGCTTTGTTCTTTGTTCTAACTATTGTATCAGGTATTGCTGAGTCCGGAGACCAAAATCGCAATCAGTCTATGTTACAAGTGTTTGTCTTGAACAACGAACACGAGGTTCTCCTATTATGGGAGACTTTAACTTTCCAAATATTGACTGGAAAATATATAGTTCGAGTACATTAGATGGGTCGTTTTTTGTACAGTGTGTGCAGGAGGATTTCCTGACACAATATGTTGACAGGCCAACAAGAGGCGAGGCCACGTTGGATTTGGTTTTGGGTAATGAACCTGGCCAGGTGTTGGATTTGGAGGTAGGAGAGCACTTTGGGGACAGTGACCACAATTCGGTGACGTTTACGTTAATGATGGAAAGGGATAAGGATACACCACAGCGCAAGAGTTATAGCTGGGGGAAGGGCGATTATGATGCCATTAGATGTGACTTGGGGGGGATAAGGTGGAGAAGTAGGCTGCAAGTGTTGGGCACACTGGATAAGTGGAGCTTGTTCAAGGATCAGCTGCTGCGTGTTCTTGATAAGTATGTACCGGTCAGACAGGGAGGAAGGCGTAGAGCGAGGGAACCGTGGTTTACTAAAGAAGTGGAATCTCTTGTTAAGAGGAAGAAGGAGGCCTATGTGAAGATGAGGTGTGAAGTTTCAGTTGGGGCGATGGATAGTTACAAGGTAGCGAGTTACAAGTGTTTGTCTTGAACAACGAACACGAGGTAATGGGACTGAGAGACTGGAGGAGATAATCCCATACCTTCCGGGCCAGACAGCGGAAGAGAAGGCATCATGTGTTCAACTATTAATATGATAATAATAATCTTTATTAATAATAAAAATATGTATTGTCACAAGTAGTCCCACATTAACACTACAATGAAGTTACTGTGAAAATCCCCTAGTCGCCACACTCCGGCACCTGTTCGGATACACAGAGGGAGATTTTAGAATGTCCAACTCACCACACAACAGGTCTTTCGGGACTTGTGGAAGGAAACCGGATCACCCGGAGGAAACCCACGCAGACACGGGGGGAACGTGCAGACTCCACACAGACAGTGACACAAGCCGGGAATCGAACCTGGGACCCCGGAGCTGTGAAGCCAGTGTGCTAACCACTGTGCTACAGTGCCGGCCTTCAAATCAGGAATCCTGAAGAATTGGGAGAGTGTCGGTATCACGGAGAGCTGTGGATCTGCTGTGTAATACTGAGAAATAAATCACCAAGGCCATGGCAGGGTTTGATTCTCCTCCAATCCGCCAGCTCCAATCTTAACCATCGCATTAGACCCCGGCATCGATCAGTCCATTAAACCTGGGGAACAGACTCTACTTGATAAATAATGAATGGAAACAATGGTTGATCACTCTCTTATTGTGAAACAGTCAGTATTTTCCCGAGGAGAAACCCTAGAGGATACAGAAGGGAACCAAAAGGACCAGTCTCCCCAACAACACCAGCGGGAGTTTGTAGTTATCCAGTTGTGGCAGTCAGGTAGCCTCAATAATTTAAATAAATATGTGACACAATATATAATTGTTTCTCAGCCATTACTTCCCGGATTCCATTATTTAAATTGCTGGGACGTCTTCAGTAGAAACGGGCAGAGAGATCACAATGTATTCCACCACATAGCAGCGATATGTCTAGTAACTAATGGAATTAAAACCTGAAAGATAATTTCTGGTACTCATAGACATTTCTAAATGCATATTATTGTGAAAAGCATAAAGGTTTCTAGACATATTCACTAATCATTGGACGGAAAGTAATCATGTTCCTGGCATGATGATTCTATAGAAAGATAATCACAGCTTATTTAATTGTGAGCAGAAATGTGCATGTTCAGTTTATTGTGTTATTATAGGAAGGTCAGGAATTACTGACTCTATTTGAAAGAACAATCGTATTATGATTATTGTCTGAACAATATTAATTTACGCCTCTGATTACTGGAATAATCAATCCTTCAATAATCACTTTCAAAGTTGCAATTAAATGTTTTTCATTATTTACTGTATTCAATTGACTGAAAACGAATGTGATGCTTTCTATCAATGTTGTGCAAACATGATGGTGTAATATATGTCATCCTGCCTTCCATCATTGGATTTCAGAGATAATAGAATTCACAGTGCAGAAGGAGGCCATTGGGCCCATCGAGTCTGCACCGGCTCTTGGAAAGAGCACCCTACCCATCCCACACCTCCACCCTATCCCCATAACCCAGCAACCCCATCCAACCTAAGAGCAATTTAACGTGTCCAATCCACCTAACCTGCACATCTGTGGGAGACAATCAGAGCACCTGGAGGAAACCCGCGCAGACACGGGGAGAACGTGCAGATTCCGCACAGACAGTGACCCAAGCCGGAATCGAACCCGGGACCCTGGCGCTGTGACGTCATAGTGGCACCACTATTCTACCGTGCTGCCTGATTTGCTCAGTTTTCTTTGGTAGAAACAGGCAGAGAGAATTCTCACACGATTCAGTCATGGCACAACTATGATTAATGGAATTAAACCCTGAGATATAATTGCTGGTATCATAGACATGGGAAATATTTCCAAATACATATTATTGTGGGAAGTTAATTATTATGGTCTGAACAATAATTAGAAACGCCTGTGATTATTGCAATGAACAATCCTTTGACAATCACAGTGAAAGATGCAATGCAATGTTTTTAGGTATTTGCTGTGTTAAATGGACTGAAAACTAATTTGGTATTTTCTATTGATGCTGCACAAATAATAATTGGTTGTGTAATGTTTGTTTTAGATACTCTTGTCCAGCACCTTGGGTAGGGCTACCTCCCTGTAACAGGCTAGATTGTAAACAACGATATACGAGTCAGCGACCAGTGTAAATAAAGATATACGACCCAGAACCACGAAAAATAATGTTATAAAGCCAAGGGAACACTGTGAATAACGGTACACTATAGAGGGACCACTGTAAATATTGATATACTGCCCAGGGGCACCGTACATAATGATATACTACCCAGGATTCCCTGTAAATTAGTATATACCACACAGGGACCACTATAAATAATGATATCATACCCAGGGGAAACTGTAAATAATGATATACTGCACAGGGACCACTGTAAATAATGATACACAACTCAGGAAGCACTGTAAATAATGATATACTACCCAGAGCCCATTATAAATAATGATATACTATGCAGGAACCGCTGTAAATAATGATCTTCTACACAGAGACCAATGTAAATAATGATATGCGACGCAGGAACCAATGTAAATAACGATATATTACCCAGGATCACTGTAAATAACGATATACTACGCAGAGATCACTCTAAATAATGGTATACTAACCAGGAACTACTGTAAATCACAATATACCACCAAGGGTCACGGTAAATAATGAGATTCTGGACAGTGATCACTGTAAATAATTACATACTACACAGGGGACCTGTAAAGAATGATATACTGCCCAGGGACCAGTGTATTTTAATGATGTACTGCACAAGAACCGCTGTAAATAATTACATACTACATAGGGAACACTGTAACTAATGATATTGCTATGGTCAGGGATAATGGGAACCCCAGAGTGTATCATGGCGTTCACCTGACCCACAAGTTTAGTAGATTGTGGTATTGAGAGCATTAGGCCTAGTCTACAGATGTGGTAAAGCAGAAATGGAAAAGTATTTTTAAAAGCAAAACAATGTTTATTCTATGAACTCAAGTTGACCTTTTTGAAACAAACAATGAACAAGTTAGTAACCATTAATTCAAATACAACTCCCAAAGATAACAACACTGAGTAATCCGTAAGCTGTCCTTTTAACATCCAGAAGACTTAAAACACCTTTTACCTGAAGCACATTAGGTTTACATTCACTACTGAGAACATTTATAATTCTGAATTCACCAAATGATCCAGAGATCGTTTTTTAATGGCAGAAAGAACAGCAGTACACCTGCTTGTTCTGTCTTCAGCTCCAACACTGAAAACGAAACTAAAACACACCCTGCAGAAAACAGCCTAAAACGAAAGTAAAACGCTGAGACAGCCCAGCTCCACCCACTCTCTGACATCACTGCATTAGTAAACACCCATTTCTTAAATGTATTCTCAGTACAAATATTTATATACATACCCATTTATAAACACCCATTTCTTAAAGGTACTCTCATATGACACCTCCCCCCAAGAAAAAAAAATCATCAACTTCAAGATGGTTTCATTGTTCACCTTTTCACTATACTTAAAGAAATGCACACAGTAAATATGCTTTTGTGTTTCAAAAAAATCAACACGTGCAAACAGGTACAGTAATATCGTCAATTGTTGTTCTTCTTTCTCCAACTGAAATCCTTCCTGATTGACAGTCTCTTTGAACAAGTAGGTCTCTGCACGATCCGTCCGTTTCTCTACGTCTCGGCATTTCTCTTTAAAGTCAGATACTTTATTTCAATCTGATCACAGAATCCCTTGTAATTCTCCAACACAGGAGCAGTGGTTATCACAGCTTTCAGGCAGTCAAATGCCTGTTGACACTCCGCTGTCCATTGGAATTTGTTACTTTTCTTGAGAAAGTCCATCAGCGGAGCCACAACGCTGCAAAAATGTTGCAGAAATGTTCGATCAAATCCATTCATGGCAAGAAATCGCATTATTTCGCTTCGTCTTGAGGGTATCGGAAACTCCTCAAGGAAAGTGACTTGCGTTTTTTCCAAATTCACTTTTGGCTAAGTTTATCACCAAACCCGCCTCCTGAAGTCGATCGAGTAACTCCATCAGATGTTTTAAATGTTCTTTCCATGACTGGCTGAAAATTACCAGATCGTCGATGTATACCGCACAATTGGGTAATCCTGAAACAACTTTGTCAGTTAATCGTTAAAATGTGGCTGGGGCGTTTTTCATGCCAAATGGCATAACTTTAAATTGGTGTATACCATCTGGACTCACAAAAGCTGAAATCCCCTTCGCCCTTTCGGATAAAGGTACCTGCCAGTAGCCTTTCAGTAAATCCAATTTGGAAATAAAAGCTGATTGTCTCACTTTCTCAATGCAATCCTCGAAATTTGGGATGGGAGAAGAGTCCGCTCTTGTAACTGCATTTACCTTTCTATAGTCCGCAAACAACCGTTGGGTACCGTTTGGTTTAGGTACCATCACTGTGGGTGAGCTCCATTGGCTGCAACCCACTTCAATTATGCCATTTTTAAGCATACTCTCAATCTCTTTTTTACCCTGTGCCAATTTTAAAGGTTTACGTCTGGATGGATGTTGTTTGATTGGAACAGGCTTTCCCACATCTACATCATGTATCATGCATAGCCATTTTAGTACTTCCCAATTTATCTCCACAAACTTGCCCATGTGATATCAATAACTCTCTTAGGCCAGTTCATTTTCCGCTAGAAGGTAACTCAACAATTTACCCAATTTTTAAGAACACCCTCGTTTTCCAATTTAATTTGAGGTCTATCACATTCACAGGCATCTGGATTTGGTTCGTCACTTTGAGTTAGGATCATTAAAACCTCCTTTTTCTCTCCTTCCCTTTCAAAGTACCTTTTAAGCATATTCACATGACACACGCGGTGAGTCATCCTTCTATCTTGTGTTTTTACCACAGAATTTACCTCACTTAATTTCCTTTCAATCTGATACGGTCCACAAAACCTTGCTTTTAATGGTTCACCTACCACTGGTAACAACACTAAAACTTTATCCCCACTGGCAAAACTACGAAGTTTGAATTTCTTGTCCGCTACCCGTTTCATCACATTTTGTGCAAGTTTTTAATGTTGTCCAGCCAATTAACCTGCTCTATTAAATCCTTCCCTAAAATTTGACACGTAATCCAATCATATAATTTCCGATTTCACACTCAACAATGTATCGATAATGAATTTAAGTGGTCCTATTACCTCATGACCAAAAATTAATTCAAAAGGACTGAATTTGGTAGACTCATTAGGTGCATCCCTAATTGCAAACAGCACGAATGGAATTCCTTTCTCCCAATCCTCTGGATGATCTTGACAATACACCCTCAACATTGTCTGTAATGTATGATGCCACTTTTCTAACGCTCCCTGCGATTCTGGATGGTACGCAGTTGATTTAAATTGTTTTATTCCTGAACCATCCATAACTTCTTTGTATAACCTTGAGGTAAAATTTGATCCTTGATCCGATAGTATTTCTGTGGGTAGTCCATATCCAGTAAAGAATTGAAGTAATTCCTCCACAATCTTTTTAGCTATAATATTACGTAGTGGAATGGCCGCTGGAAACATAATAGATACATCCATTATAGTCAAAAGATATTGATTCCCACTTTTTGTTTTAGGATGCGATCCTACGCAATCAATTAGGATCCTTGTCAAAGGTTCCTCAAATGCTGGTATGGGTATTAAGGACGCTGGTTTTATCACTGCTTGAGGTTTCCCTATCACTTGACATGTGTGACTTGATTGACAACATTTAACTACATTTTTATGTAGTCCAGGCCAATAAAAATGTTTTTATATTTTAGCTTGAGTTTTCCTTATTCCCAAATGCCCTCCCACTGGTACCTCATGTGCAACTCGCAAAACCTCCTTTCGGTACCTTACCGGCAATACTACTTGATGAACCTGCCCATTTTCTCATCAAGACATCACTTTTGCGGTAATAACACTCTGGTAAACACGCTGATTCCTCTTCCGTGTATGCTTTCTGATACATCCGTTTTATTTCTGTGTCTTCCTGTTGTGACTCCGCCAATTTTCCTGAACTAAAAATATTCGTCTCATCCTCCACCTGTTCTTGGTCATTTTCAACAATCTGATCAAAAATTGTTTCTGCTAATTGCGCTTCAACTTCACCTTCACTCTTTAATTTCTCCTCTTGTTTTAACCTGTGACTTTGCGACCTTGTTACTACACAATCCGGAGAAATCCAAGGATATTCGTCCTTCAACATTTCAGTTGTCTGGTTTTTAACTGGCTTGTTTAACCACAGTAGGCATCACTCTCACCTGCGATATAGCTAGGTCATTACCCAAGATAAACTGTATTCCTGGACAAGATCGTTTCTCTATTACTCCTAATACCAATTCAGCACTCTTCACTGGACTTTCCAACCTTACCTTATAAAATTGAACTCTACTCCTCTCACACTGAATTCCACATATTACCACCTTTACTGGCAACATTGTTCCCAAACTACATACGTATCTCCCGTATCTCTGAAAACTGTGACTTCTTTACCTACTCCTCCTGATACACATGAGTAAACTTTACCCATCTCTGTTTACAGAGATCTGGCACCTTCTTATCAATCACCTTTGATCAGTCTGCACAATCTTTTGCACCTCCTTCGCTTCATTTGGGCTTTCCTTTACCACATTAACAAACCCCACTGTCTTATCCTGTTTTAGCACATCAGCCTTCCTAGTGCTTTTCTTCAACCACCAACACTGTGACTTTACATGGCTAGTTTATTACAGTGAAAACATTTGAATATTTTCATTTCTTTTCCACCCTCCTGGATTTCTTTCTTAAATCTGAAGTACACTCTCCTTATTATCTCCCATCAGATCACCTTTACCTTTACCACTTGAGTATTTCTCATGTCCCCAGTTTCTATCCCTCACCGGCTGAAACTGATGTCGGAAACAAAGCTTTGATTTATGAACTAATTCATAATCATCTGCCATTTCTGCTGCTAAACTCGCAGTTTTAAACCTCTGTTCTTCCACGTGAGTTCTCATTACATCAGGAATTGAATTTTGAAACACCTCCAACAGTATAATTTTTCTGAGAGCTTCATACGTTTGGTCTATTTTCAAAGCCCTTCTCCACCTATCAAAATTACTCTGTTTGAGCCTTTCAAACTCCATGTATGTTTGACCAAATTCTTTCCTAACATTTCGAAACCTTTGTCTGTCGGCTTCAGGCACTAGTTCGTATGCACCCAAGATGGATTTCTTCACCTCCTCATACGTCCCAGATACCTCCTCCGGTAGTGATGCAAACACTTCACCAGCTCTACCTACCAGCTTTGTTTGAATCAGTAACACCCACATGTTCTGTGGCTATCTCATTTGTTTAGCCACCTTCTCAAATTAACTGAAAAAGGCTTCTACCTCCTTCTCCTCAAGCATTGGCAATGCTTGGACATATTTAAATAGATTCCCAGCAAGCCTTCGACTATGACGCTCTTTCTCACTATCCTCATCACTATCATCCAACTGTTCGTTTCCCTTTGCGGCTGCCAATTTTAACTGACTGTCATGTTTCATGGCCATTTTCTGAAGTTCAAACACTCTCTCTTTATCTTTTTCCCTGATCTGTATCTCCCTTTCTCTTTCATTTTCCTCTCTATCTCTTTCGTATTCAAGCTGTTTTAATTCTTTCTCATGTTCCATTTGTTTAAGTTGTAACTGAATATTTGCCATTTCCAATGAATGAAACTGTATCTCAGGCAACTTTAAATGCTCAACCACCGCCATAAGTACCTCATCTTTTCGCATTTTGTCAGGAATGTTTTCTGCAATGTTTTTTCCAAATCTAACAGTCTGCTTTTAGTCTCTGTCCGTAAGGTACGGCGTGTGACCGTCCCCACCCCCAAAAACCTCAGAGCCTCTTAAAGAGCCATTGTCCACAACAAGCTCCCCACTTAGACTAGTAAAACACACCTGATAAGCAACCCCAATATTCTCACCCCTCACTGTGTTTAAGTTCACTAAGCCAATAAAATAGATGGACGTTTTTCCAGGACGAGCCCCCGATTTGTTCTGGGCCAGGGTATAGAGAAGCCTAAAGTTTATCATGGAGTTCACCTGACCCACAACGTTTACTAGATTGTGGTATGGGGAGCACACGGCCCCCTCTACAAGTGTGGACAGCAGAAATTTAAAAGTATTCAAAGAATGCTTAAGCTGTCCTTTTAACATCCAGAAGACTTAAGCCAACTTTTACGAGAAGCACATTAGGGTTACATTCACTACTGAGAACATTTATAATTCTGAATTCACCAAATGATCAAGAGATAGTCTTTTGATGGCAGAGACAACAGCAGGTCACCTACACTGTCTGGTTTCAGCTCCAACACTCAAAACAAAGGTAAAACCCATCGTGCAGCAAACAGCCTAAAATGAAAGTAAAACGCTGACAGACAGCCCAGCTCCACCCACTCTCTGACATCACTGCAGTATTAAACACCCATTTCTTAAAGATACTCTCACTACAGATATTATATACAAACCCATTTATGAATACCCATTTCTTAAAGGTGCTCTTACAAGACAATATACTGCTCAGGGACGTGTATTATAATAATATAATACCGAGGAACCACTGTAAAAATGATATGCGACAGAGGGACAACTGGAAATAATGGTATACTGCCCAGGGACTACAGTAAATAACGATATTCTATCGAGGGAACATTGTAAATAATGAAATACGATCCAGGACCACTATAACTAGTAATATACTGCCTAGGCACCCCTGTAAATATTCATATACAATCCAGGAACCACTGTGAATAATGATATACTACGAGGGACCACTGTAAATAATGATTTACTACAGAGGGAACACTGTAAATAATGATTACACTAGACAGAGACCATTGAAAATGATGCTATACAGTTTAGGAACCACTGTAAATAAATATCCATTGCCCAGGCACTACTGTAAGTAATGAAATAGTACCAAGGAAACACTATAAATAATGATATACTGCAAAGGGACCACTGTAAATAACGATATACTATCCTGGGACCACTGTAAATAATGATATTCTATCCAGACTACGGTAAATAATGATATAAAACACATGGGCTAATGTAAATAATAATATAACATAAAAGACCCACTGTAAGTAATGATATACTACACAGGGAATGTTGCACATTATGAGAGACGACCCAGGAAGACTGTAAGTAATGATGTACTGCTCAGGGACCACTGCAAATAATGAAATACTACCCAGGGACCTCTGTAAATACTGATAAGCGACAAAGGAACAAAGTACAGAATGAATTACTACCCAGGAGCCATTGTAAATAATCATACACTACATAGGAACCACAGTAAATAACGATATTTAACAATGATGCACTACACAGGGACCACTGCAAATCATGATATAATGACCAGGGTCCACTGTAAATAATGATATACTACCCAGGGACCACAGTAAATAACGATATTCTACCCAGGGACCACTGTAAATAATGACATATTACAAAAGGACCTTTGCAAATAATGACATACTACCCAGGGACCACTGTGAATAAAGATATACTACCTATGGACCACACTAAATGATGATATACTATCCCGGGACCAGTGTAAATAATGACATTCCACCCTGGGACCGTTGTAAACAATGATGCACTGCACTGCGACCACTGCAAATCATGATATATTGACCAGGGTCCACTGTAAATAATGGTACTCTACCCAGGGACCACTGTAAATAATGATATTCTACCCAAGGACCACTGTAAATAATGATATACTGCCCAGGGGCCATTGTAGATACGGAGAAACTACCCAGGGACCACTGGAAATAATAATATACTACCCAGGAACCACTGAAAATAATGATATACTACCCAGGGACCACTGTAAATAATGATATACTACCCAGGAACCACTGTAAAAAATGATATACTAACCAGGAACCACTGTTAGTAATTATATACTACCCAGGGACCACTGTAAATAACGATATTCTACATAGGGACCACTGTAAATAATAATATTATAACCAGGGACCATTGTGAATAATGAAATACTATCCAGTGACCACTGTAAATGGTGATATACTGCCCAGGGACCACTATAAATAATGATATACTACCCAGGGAACACTGTAAATAATTAGATACTATCCAGAGACTACTGTAAATAATGTGATACTACCCAGGGACCATTGTAACTACGGATATACTACCCAGGGACCACTGTAAATAATGTGATACTACCCAGTGACCATTGTAGATACGGATATACTACACAGGAACCACTGTAAACAATGAGATACTACTTAGGGACCACTGTAAATAATGACATACAACCCCGGGTCCACAGTAAATAATGATAATCGACCCAGTGACCATTGTAGATACGGATATACTACCCTGGGACCACTGTAAATAATGATATACTACCCAGGGACCGCTGTAAATAATGATATAACACCCAGAGACCATTGTAGATACGGATACACTACGCAGGAGCCACTGTGAATAATGATATTCTGCCCAGGAACCACAGTAAAGAATGGGACACTGCCCATGGATCACTGCAAATAATGATATACCGGACAGAGACCGCCGTATATAATGATAAAATACGCAGGGACAAGTGTGAATAATGATATACTGCCCAGGGACAACTGTACATCATGATATACTACCCAGGGAGGACAGCAAATAACGCCATACTACCCAGGGTCCACTGTAAATATTGATATACTATCCAGGGACCACTGTAAATAATGAAATTTCACCCTGGAATCGTTGTAGATAACGATGTACTACACAGGGGCCACTATACTTAATGATATACTGCCCAAGGACCACTTTAAATGATGATATACTACCCAGGGACCACGGTGAATAATGATATACTGCCCAGGGACCACTGTAAATAATGATATACTGCCCAGGGACCACGGTGAATAATGATATACTGCCCAGGGACCACTGTAAATAATGATATATTGCACAAGGACCACTGTAAATAATGATTTTCTACCCAGGGACCACTGAAAATAATGACATATTACCGAAGGACCATTGTAAATAATGACATACTATCCAGGGACCACTGTGAATAAAGATATACTACCCAGGAACCACTGTAAATAATGATATACTACCTCGAGGCGACAGTAAATAATGATATACTAACCAGGGACCATGTACATAATGACATTCCAACCTGGCACCGTTGTAAACAATGATGTACTACACAGGGACCACTGTAAATAATGCTAGACTCCACCGCGACCACTGTAAATCATGATATATTGCTCAGAGACAACTGTAAATTTTGATATACTACCCAGGGACCATGTAAATTATGATGTACCACACAGAGATTACTGTAAATAATGATATACGACCAACGAATGAGTGTAAATAATGATATTCCACACAGGGACCTCTGTAAATAATGATATACTTACCAGGAACCGATGGAAAGAATGATATAATATCAAGGGACCACTGTAAATAATGACATTCCACGCTGGAACCGTTGTAAATAATGAAGTACTCCACAGGGACCACTGCAAATAATAATGTACTACACAGATACCAATATAAATAATGACATTCTGCCCAGGGACCACTGTGAATAATGATATACTGCCCAGGGACCACTGTAAATAATGATATACTGCACAAGGACCACTGTAAATAATGATATCGTAACCAGTGACCACTGGAAATAATGATGTACTGCACAGAAACCACAGTAAATAATGATATACTGCCCAGGGACCACTGTAAATAATGATATACTACACAGAGACCACTGGAAATAATGATATACTGCCCAGGGACCACTGTGAATAATGATGTACTACACAGAGACCACTGGAAATAATGATATACTGCCCAGGGACCACTGTAAATAATGATGTACTACACAGAGACCACTGGAAATAATGATATACTGCCCAGGAACCACTGTGAATAATGATGTACTAACAGAGACCACTGGAAATAATGTATACTGCACAAGGACCACTGTAAATAATGATATTCCACACAGTGACCACTGTAAATAATGATGTACTACACAGAGACCACGGTGAATAATGATATACTGCCCAGGGACCACTGTAAATAATGATGTACTACACAGAGACCACTGTAAATAATGATATACTGCCCAGGGACCACTGTAAATAATAATATACTGACCAGAGACTACTGGAAATAATGATATACTACCCAGGGCCCACTCTAAATAATGATATACTGCCCAGGGGCCACTGTAAATAATGATGTACTGCCCAGGGACCACTCTAAATAATGATATACTACCCAGGGTCCACTCTAAATAATGATATACTTTCAAGGGACCTCTGTGAATTATGAACTTCCACATTGGGACAGTTGTAAATAAAGATGTACTACACAGGGACCACTGCAAATAATGATATACTCTCCCTGTGTGATTATGGTACGAATTAAGTAATGGCATGATGGGAAAACTGGTCAATGGGAAGACTGGTCAAAAGGTTTGTGACAATACCAGATAGACTGAAACTACTCATTCCAGCTCCCAGGCCCAGGTAAAGAATGCTGCCCTAACCATTTTCAGAGCTGTATGGCCATGGGCCAACTCTGCATAATTTGAAGTCTGAAAAGATCAGCGAAGGTCGAGCCATTCCAAAACACCGGACCTCAGCAACTCCTGATAAAACTAACTCGTCATAACCCAGGGCCGTAGGAATTTAAAACAAAGATAGGTTCTGGAAGAAACAAGTCTATTCTGACCTTTCAATGTTCCCTCCGAGGACTAAATAATGGTTTGAGTGATATGACCAAACATGGTCTGGTCTTTACTTCCGTTTGTATTTCCGATTAAACTACTGACCATACTGTTGTCACATAATCTTGATAAAGTTAATGTATAAATATTAACTTAATTCTCCACAAAGCACGGAACTTGTGACAGACTGAGCAGTTTTGTTGACAGCCCTCTGACTTCAAGTTTCAGCCATTACTGCAAGCAGTTGTTTTCGACAATAAAGCTTGTTATTCTGTCTTAACCAGTGTGTTGAATTTTTCTCTCACAGAAGCGAAAATATTGACTTTCACAATTTGGCGCAAGCGAGCAGTTACCAATATCCTGAGTGAATTCCGTGGGGGACTGAAGAAGTGATCGAGCCACACCCGGAGGAAAGAGACAGACGCTGACACAAGGTAAGATTAACCTTGGTCTCTCTCTCTCTCGGATTAGTGGTTCGACCCCTCATCCCTGATGGAAGTAACTAAACAGGTGACGGTACTCGAATCTATATTGTACTTATTAAATTGTTAGTAGAGTACAGCGGGTCAGGGACCCCAATTAGGTCAGGGACCTCTTGCTTGTTTTACAGGTTTAAATTTGGGTCAGGAACCTCTATACAATTTGGGGCAGGAACCCTGAAATCTGATTTGGTACCAGGAATTTTTTTTGATTGCCAGGGGCCCATTTTATTGACATTATGGGACAGAGTTTAGACAAAACCAGGGGCAATTCCCCTCTATTTTGCATGTGTTCTGAAAACCCTTCCATTAACGTAATTTCCGAAAATTATCTGCAGCGCTGAACAATAAATTGGGTAACGATATTTGGCCACCATGGGGTACCTGGAACTACGATAATTGCATTTATGCTGAGAAAATCATTTGGCAGAGAAATGCAGGCTTTAAGTGGAAGTTTAAAATCTCAGAGTGGAGGAAGCAGTCCACTAAGCTCCACGAACAATCACTATTAATGAGTTGGAGAGACAATGCCCGTAGAAAAGGGATTGATAATTGTGTGGATGGTAAAGCAAAGAATTGGGAGACTTTAAAATTGGAATGTGAACTTTGGGATAGAAAGCATAAACAACAAGGCGAAAATAAATAATATTCTCCAACCAATAGGCAGAGAGGACTAGCCAAGCAGATTAAACGAAAGGAGGATCCTCCCAGTTGCTCTGGCATGCCGATGTTTCCCTATTCAGACGATACGGAAGAGGAGGAGGATTTAACCCCTGGACCCCACCCTCATCCTGCACACCCTGACCCTACAATTCCCCTGTCCGAAGGCCAGACTCCCCCTTATGATCCCACTGCCAATGAAACTCCTGATAACGCATCCCCCGTAGCAACACGCACTCGGTCACATACGCAAGCCGTATATGGAACAACCCTTTACCTCTGTTAATCAGGCTTTTCTTGATTTATCACTCCAACCTAAGGAGGAGGAAACTTTTACGCCACCGCCACCCCTCGCAAATTATCCCATTAGGAGTGTTATTAATCCCCACGCTGGTGATAATGACGACCCATTCATTGAGGTGTGGGTGGTACCTGCATATTCATTGAGGCTTTTAAACCCCATGAGCTATGTTTGATCATGGCCCAATGGCCCTCCTGCAAAGATGACCCAGAGGGGTTCACTGAGTTTTTGAGGGGAACTGCGACCATGTACGGTGCTACCGCACATGATCAATATTCTCTGATTCATTCATCCCTTCCCCAGAATTAGGGGAAAAATGGGAAAATGAATTAGGACTTCATGGGACACGTGGACGACCTTCAGCGCCGCACACCAAACGGAGGACGATCAGCGTACGTTAATGTTCCCTGCACAAAAACGGGTTCTCCGTAAACCCGTTGACATCGCCGAACTCCTTCAATGTACCCCCACTTCTAAGGAAGATGGTACAGAATTTTTTGATCGCTTTTGTGGCGTGTACACTCCGGGGACATTGCTTTCAATGCAGGCACACAGTCTCCCCAATTTAATGCACTATTAATGCAGGTTTTGCCTGACCGCGTAGCATCCAGTATTAAAACTGATAACATGGACTGGTCTGACAATTCTAAACATCAAATGAAACGGGCTGTGCCTTATTATTGGAGCAATGGCCGCAACCGTGAGACCTGTTACAAAGACACTTCGCCGAGAATTAAATCCGAATCCATCCAACGTCCCTCTCAAAGAAGAGCTCCTAACGGTCAGAACTGTCAGACAGATTCACGTTACTATCGCACAGATTGCACGGACCCTCCTGAATTTGGTTACAGCCCACAGGCTGCTTACCCGTTCACTCCGCACATGGAGGATTTCGACAGTGTCCTCCGCGTCGTCCTCCTGCCAAGTATAATGTCACTTACTTCAACTGTCAATGGACAGGGCACTACGCTAGCGATTGTCCAGCACCCCGATGACAAGGTAGATTTCAACCCCGTCGGCAGACACCCTTTACTACCTCTAACCCCTACTGACTAGCCCGATCGAACTTTCTGGTCCTCTTAACAGACCACTCTGACTAGCCCACCGCTGCGATGTACATAGTGGGCGAGCCTATCCCCTTCCTGATTGACACAGGCACGACTCATTCTCTGCTAGACTGGACATTAATTCAGAAACATTGCTTTCCCCTTTCTGATAAGCATGTGAAACTTGCTTGTTTCATGAGGGAAGGTTTTGTTTATCCGCTTATGAAGCCGCTCTCTGTTCAATTTGAGGGCTGGGAATGTTGCATCCCTTTCACAGTTACCCTCGTCCTCAGTGTCAACCTGGCCGGACGTGACTTGCTGTGTCCCTTGCAGGTGGAAACTGTTTGCCTTGATAACCGCATTACTATATCAGCTATCCCGCAGGCCCAGCATCGAAATGTTCCCCTTTTCACTGCTCCACAGTGGTGGTCGGCCCAGCATCGAAATGTTCCCCTTTTCACTGCTCCACAGTGGTGGCCGGCCCAGCATCGAAATGTTCCCCTTTTCACTGCTCCACAGTGGTGGCCGGCCCAGCATCGAAATGTTCCCCTTTTCACTGCTCCACAGTGGTGGCCGGCCCAGCATCGAAATGTTCCCCTTTTCACTGCTCCACAGTGGTGGTCGGCCCAGCATCGAAATGTTCCCCTTTTCACTGCTCCACAGTGGTGGTCGGCCCAGCATCGAAATGTTCCCCTTTTCACTGCTCCACAGTGGTGGTCGGCCCAGCATCGAAATGTTCCCCTTTTCACTGCTCCACAGTGGTGGTCGGCCCAGCTTCGAAATGTTCCCCTTTTCACTGCTCCACAGTGGTGGTCGGCCCAGCATCGAAATGTTCCCCTTTTCACTGCTCCACAGTGGTGGTCGGCCCAGCATCGAAATGTTCCCCTTTTCACTGCTCCACAGTGGTGGTCGGCCCAGCATCAAAATGTTCCCCTTTTCACTGCTCCACAGTGGTGGTCGGCCCAGCTTCGAAATGTTCCCCTTTTCACTGCTCCACAGTGGTGGTCGGCCCAGCATCGAAATGTTCCCCTTTTCACTGCTCCACAGTGGTGGCCGGCCCAGCATCGAAATGTTCCCCTTTTCACTGCTCCACAGTGGTGGTCGGTTGATTTTGATCCCTCACACTTTTCACCTCCCTTAGATATTCCCGATCCACATGTCACTCTTTGCTACGATCATACAGGATGCTCGCCTGATTTAGAGAGCATTTACCAAGATGCCCTCTGTTCTCTACAATCCGTTTCCTTTCTTTGCCTCGCTAAGGAAAAAGAAGGGTCTGCCTTTCTTGTCGATTTACCCCATGGCCTCTGGCGTCAGTCGGGACTTGTGTCACCCCAGGTGCCAAGTCCTTGCGATTTCTGGCAGCTGCACTGCGAGGACAAGCTGATCCTTTCTTTAATGGAAGTCAAATCCTACCCGCAGGCACTTTAGAATATTTTCAACGCCCATTTGTCCTTATTGGCACACTGCAACACCATCGTTCAGTCCAATCAACGACTTCTGAACTACCCGCAGATTTATGGGCGGCCTCCAAACACGAGGTTGGTCTCACTAATGTCCCTCCCGTTGTTATTAAAGTTAAACCTAACATGCCCTTGGCCTCGATTTCACAGTACCCTTTGCACCCCGAGGCTGAAGAAGGAGTCTCGGTCATGTTTCAATCGTTCCTTCAACAGGGAATTGTGGTACCATGCCAATCGCCCTGTAAAACCCTGATTCTTCCAGTTTCTAAGATAGGAAAACCATCCGAATGGCGTTTGGTCCAAGACCTCCGACGTATTAATCAGATAGTGGAACCCTTACATCCTATTGCCCCAAACCCGGCGACAATCCTTAGTAATGTCCCACCGGAAGCGACTGTTTTCACCCTTGTTGATTTACAACATGCCTTTTTTGCGATACCCCTCGCCCCTGAATCACAGTATTTGTTTGCCTTTACATTTAAGGGCAACCAATACACTTGGACTAGGCTCCCACAGGGCTTCATTCATTCTCCAACCCTTTTCTCACAAGCAGTGCACTCCCAGTTACCAACATTATCAACTCCTGGTGGCTCCACCATCATCCAATATGTTGATGATTTACTCCTTGCCAGCCCTGACGTCAACGCTAACCAGCGTGACACCGTTTACCCGCTCCTCCGTCTCCATTCATGGGGATATGTGATCCCGTCCACTAAAGTTCACAAAGGCCAACGGCAGGTCAAATTTTTTGGTGTCCTAATAAGTGCTACGGATCGCTCCCTTACTCAAGAACGCATTACTCCGATACTGCAGACCCCATTTCCTGTCTCGCCCAAGCAGGTGCGAGCCTTTTTAGGATTGGTGAGCTTTTGCAGACAATGGATTCCGAATGTTAGTGTCCATACTAAAGATTTAACTCCGTACTCCTCTCAAAATGCTCCTCTTAAGTTTGAACTTCCTGATTCAGCAAAATAATTTTTTGTTACTCTCAAAAACGCCCTGGCTACCCCCCCCCCCCAAGCGTTTGGACGGCCTATGTATGACAGGCCCTTTCAGTTGTACGTTAATGTTCTTGATGAATGTGCCACTGGTGTTCTTATACAAGAGCACGGTGACCGGCGTCGCCCGGTCGCCTACTATTCTACGAAATTGGATCCTGTAGCTTGCGGTCTACCTCCCTCCAATGAAATTCTTACAGCTGTCCATTTGTTAGTGCAGGCAGCCTCTAATCTGACCCTTCACCAGCCAGTACAAGTGCATACCTCCCACTCTATTGTGGCTCTCCTAACATCTCAGCCCGCTTGAGCCGCTGTGAGGTTTCACGACTGCAAAACCCCTACCTCTCTTTTCATTACTGTTCTACCTTAAATCCTGCTGTGTTCCTCGAACAGCCCCCCCCCCCCCCCCCCCGATGACCTTGCGGACCCGCCACACGATTGCTTGCTTCGGAATCACTTCCTTACTGCGCCTCTCCCGGATTTAACGGACCGGCCTATTGATAATCCAGATCTAATTTTTTATGTTGATGGCAGTTCCTCCATTTCTCTCACTGGCATCCCACAGTCGGGATATGCCGTGGTAACTGACACTGACGTGCAGGAAGCAGCAGCCTTCGAGACCCCTGTCTCCGCACAAAAAGCCGAGCTATTTGCCCTTACTCAAGCAAGTGTTTTGGCCACAGACAAAAGTACTAATGTTTACACTGATTCTAGGTATGCCTTTGGCGTGACCCACGATTTCGGTCGCCTCTGGCAACAGCGAGGCTTTCTCAGCTCTGCGGGAGCTCCCATTCAAAATGTTCTTTGGGTTAAAAATCTCCTCGATGCTATTCAGCTTCCCCATCAATTGGCAATTATTAAATGTGCTGCGCACACAAAGGGGGACATTCCTGTTCAATTAGGGAATGCCCGTGCTGATTCGGCTGCTACGGCTGCTGCTATTGTTCTCTGATTGTTCCCAGTGGGGCTAATCAGGCTCTAAACCAGGTACCTGCATGAGGAACGAAGGGCATGCCAAAGATAACTGAAGCTCATAATTTACAGAGGGACGCCTCTGATTCGGAGCGCACACTATGGAAGTCAATGGGGTGTTCACACTCCTTGACACGAGACCTCTGGCTTACCCCCGTTGGTCAAGTTTGTATTCCGAATTCTTTATTGCCGGTACTTATTGATTATTTGCATTCTTGGACCCATCTTGGCAAGGAGGTAATAGCACAGCTACTCCTGAAAACTTGGTGGCACCCAGATTTGAATACAGCAGCGCAAACATGGCTGGATCGATGCGTCATTTGCATGAAACATAATAAGGGTAAAGGCATTAAATGCCCTCCAGGAACCACTCCCTTGCCAGATGGCCCTTTTGCCTGCATACAGCTTGATTTTATCGAATTGCCAAAAGCACAGTGCTATAAATATTGTTTAGTAATAATCGATGTGTTTAGTAAATGGATTGAACCCTTCCCCACCACTAATTGTACGGCACATACAGTGGTGAAGTTGTTGTTAACGGAAGTCATTCCTCGTTTTGGGGTACGCAAAATGGTGAGCTCAGACAACAGCCCACATTTTGTAGCTCGGATCAATGCTGAATTGTGCGAAGCACTCGTAATTAAACAGCAACTGCACTGCACGTATCACCCGCAGGCTGCAAGAATTGTGGAAAGAGCCAACGGGACTTTAAAAGAAAAATTATCTAAATTAACTGAAGACACTGGGTTAAATTGGCTAAAAGTATTACCCTTGGCACTGTTTCACATGCGAGTGACTCCACATTCGCGGACCGGACTGTCAGCTGCCGAGATAGTCTATGGTCAGCCAATGAGGACACCCTGGGATGCCCATGAAAACCCCCTAGAGGGAGTAGACCTCCACGTGATGGGGGAACAAATGCAGAACTATTTGAAGCAATTAACACTTTCTCTGAAGTTTCTCCACTCACAGGTAAAACAGGCACATCTCCCAGTAACGGCAGGGACAGCCGTCTCTCGATATCCAGTGATCAAACCCGGAGACATGTGTTGGTGAAAAACTGGGACAGAAAGAAACTAGGACAACGCTGGAGCGGACCCTTCCTCGTACTGCTGACGACACCAACTTCCATCAAACTTGAAGGACGTTCAAGTTGGATACATCTATCCGATTGCAAGAAGATAGTCTCCTCCCCAGACGAGAACACAGGATGAAGATCTTCATTATAATTTTTGGACTCTCTGGACTATTTAGCCTTAATGGCCACTCGGTAGTAAAAAAACGACCTAAGCGAGACCTGCCTTCCAATACCTATTTATATATGTCATATCTTTATGCCGACAAATTGAACGTAAGCAAGTGTTGGGTTTGTACCCACATCCCCGTCCATTCGAGGGAAGGAATACCTCTCCAACCCCTCCCCTTTCATATCGCAGAGACGGTTGAATGGATTTTACAACAAAATCAAACAGGGAGCAGAGGAGATAGGGGGATATGGAAATATGGAAATCTGCTGGCTATGACATAACTAAATTTTCAGCTTCGTATCAACCGACCTATAATCATGCCTTGACTCCACCCTCCATCACTGTCCACTCGTATAATGTTCAAGGTTCCATGTGTTTTAATAAATCAGGGAAAGGAAAGTTAATGGGGCAAAGTAGGTGCAACCTTACAGTTGACTGGCAAGGACCGGTACCAGGCATATCCAACAAGGGCATGTTTAACCGTGATTGGTCCAGGGTATGGAATATAACCTCTAACATTTCATGGGGACAGACATCCCCAATCCCCTGGATGACATTAGCTGATGATTTTACGGCCTATAATGGAACCTATTTCATATGCGGCACTAAAGCATATCCATGGCTCCCCATTGATTGGACATGATCCTGCTTTTTGGGATATGTTGTACCTCAAATGCGTCACCTACCCACCCTTAAGCACTCCCCCTCGCGAGCAGAAAGGACTATTTCTAAAACGGAACAGTTCTTTATGATGACAAAAGGAGGGAATGTGATATGGTACGAATTAAGTAATGGCATGATGGGAAAACTGGTCAATGGGAAGACTGGTCAAAAGGTTTGAGACGATACCAGATAGACTGAAACTACTCATTCCAGCTCCCCAGGCCCAGGTAGAGAATGCTGCCCAAACCATTTTCAGAGCTGTATGGCCGTAGGCCAACTCTGCATAACTTGAAGTCTGAAAAGATCAGCGAATGTCGAGCCATTCCAAAACATCGGACCTCGGCAACTCCTGATAAAACTAACTCGTCATAACCCAGGGCCGTAGGAATTTAAAACAAAGATAGGTTCAGGGAGAAACAAATGTATTCTGACCTTTCAATGATCCCTCCGAGGACTAAATAATGGTTTGAGTGATATGACCAAACATGGTCTGGTCTTTGCTTCCGATTGTATTTCCGATTAAACTACTGACCATGCTGTTGTCACATAATCTTGATAAAGTTAATGTATAAATATTAACTTAATTCTCCACAAAGCACGGAACTTGTGAAAGACTGAGCAGTTTTGTTGACTGCTCTCTTGCTTCAAGTTTCAGCCATTATTGCAAGCAGCTGTTTTTGACAATAAAGCTTGTTATTCTGTCTGAACGAATGTGTTGAATTTTTCTCTCAAGGAAGCGAAAATATTGACTTTCACACAGAGACAACTGTAAATAAAGAAATACTACACAGTGACCACTGTAAATAATAATATACTACACAGGGACCACTGTGGATAATGATATAGGACCAACGGATCACTGTGAATAAAGATATATTGCCAGGGAACACTGTAAATAATGATATACTACCCTGGGACCACTGTAAATAATTATATACTACCCAGGGACCACTGTATATAATGATATACTACACAGGGACAACAGTAAATAATGATATACTACGCACGAATCACTGTAAATAATGATATACTACCCAAGGACCACTGTAAATAATGTTAAACTACCCAGGGACCACTGTAATTAATGATATACTACCCAAGGACCACTATAAATAATGTTAAACTACCCAGGGACCACTGCAAATAAAGATATGCTTTCCAGGGACCAGTGTAAATAAAGATATACTACCCAGGGACCACTGTAAATAATGATATACTCACCAGGGACTACTGTAAATAATGATATACTACCCAGGGACCACTGTAAATAAAGATATGCGCCCACGGACCACTGTGAATAGAGATATACTACCCAGGGACCACTGTAAATCATGATATACTCACCTGGGACTACTGTACATAATGTTATACTACCCAGGGACCACTGTAAATAAAGATATACTGCCCAGGGACCACTGCAAATAAAGATATACTACCCAGGGACCACTGCAAATAAAGATATACTACCCAGGGACCACTGTAAATAAAGATAAACCACACAGGGACCACTGCAAATAAAGATATGCTGCCCAGGGACCACTGTAAATAAAGATATACTACACAGGGATCACTGTAAATAATGATATACTCACCAGGGACTACTGTAAATAATGTTATACTCACCCAGGGACCACTGTAAATAAAGATATGCTGCCCAGGGGCCACTGTAAATAACGATTTACTACCCAAGGTCGACTGTAAATAACGATATACTAATGAGGGACCATTGGAACTAAAGGTATCATGACAAGGGACCACTGTAAATAATGAGATACTCACCAGGCCAACTTTAAATAATGTTATACTACCCAGGGACCACTGTAAGTAAAGATATACTGCCCAGGGGCCACTGTAAATAAAGATATACTGCCCAGGGACCACTGTAAATAAAGATATACTACCCAGGGACCACTGTAAATAAAGATATACTACCCAGGGGCCACTGTAAATAAAGATATACTGCCCAGGGACCACTGTAAATAAAGATATACTGCCCAGGGACCACTGTAAATAAAGATATACTACCCAGGGACCACTGTAAATAAAGATATACTACCCAGGGACCACTGTAAGTAAAGATATACTGCCCAGGGGCCACTGTAAATAAAGATATACTGCCCAGGGACCACTGTAAATAAAGATATACTACCCAGGGACCACTGTAAATAAAGATATACTACCCAGGGACCACTGTAAATAAAGATATACTGCCCAGGGACCACTGTAAATAAAGATAAATCACCCAGGGACCACTGTAAATAATGATATACTGCCCAGGGACCACTGTAAATAATGATATACTCACCAGGGACTACTGTAAATAATGTTATACTACCCAGGGGCCACTGTAAATAAAGATATACTGCCCAGGGACCACTGTAAATAAAGATAAACCACCCAGGCACCACTGTAAATAAAGATAAACCACCCAGGGACCACTGCAAATAAAGATATGCTGCCCAGGGACCACTGTAAATAAAGATATACTACCCAGGGATCACTGTAAATAATGATATACTCACCAGGGACTACTGTAAATAATGTTATACTCACCCAGGGACCACTGTAAATAAAGATATGCTGCCCAGGGGCCACTGTAAATAACGATTTACTACCCAAGGTCGACTGTAAATAACGATATACTAATGAGGGACCATTGGAACTAAAGGTATCATGACAAGGGACCACTGTAAATAATGAGATACTCACCAGGCCAACTTTAAATAATGTTATACTACCCAGGGACCACTGTAAGTAAAGATATACTGCCCAGGGGCCACTGTAAATAAAGATATACTGCCCAGGGACCACTGTAAATAAAGATATACTACCCAGGGACCACTGTAAATAAAGATATACTACCCAGGGGCCACTGTAAATAAAGATATACTGCCCAGGGACCACTGTAAATAAAGATATACTGCCCAGGGACCACTGTAAATAAAGATATACTACCCAGGGACCACTGTAAATAAAGATATACTACCCAGGGACCACTGTAAGTAAAGATATACTGCCCAGGGGCCACTGTAAATAAAGATATACTGCCCAGGGACCACTGTAAATAAAGATATACTACCCAGGGACCACTGTAAATAAAGATATACTACCCAGGGACCACTGTAAATAAAGATATACTGCCCAGGGACCACTGTAAATAAAGATAAATCACCCAGGGACCACTGTAAATAATGATATACTGCCCAGGGACCACTGTAAATAATGATATACTCACCAGGGACTACTGTAAATAATGTTATACTACCCAGGGGCCACTGTAAATAAAGATATACTGCCCAGGGTCCACTGTAAATAAAGATAAACCACCCAGGCACCACTGTAAATAAAGATATACTGCCCAGGGACCACTGTAAATAAAGATATACTGCCCAGGGACCACTGTAAATAAAGATATACTGCCCAGGGACCACTGTAAATAAAGATATACTGCCCAGGGACCACTGTAAATAAAGATAAACCACCCAGGGACCACTGTAAATAAAGATATACTGCCCAGGGACCACTGTAAATAAAGATATACTGCCCAGGGACCACTGTAAATAAAGATATACTACCCAGGGACCACTGTAAATAATGATATACTGCCCAGGGACCACTGTAAATAATGATATACTCACCAGGGACTACTGTAAATAATGTTATACTACCCAGGGGCCACTGTAAATAAAGATATACTGCCCAGGGACCACTGTAAATAAAGATAAACCACCCAGGCACCACTGTAAATAAAGATATACTGCCCAGGGACCACTGTAAATAAAGATATACTGCCCAGGGACCACTGTAAATAAAGATATACTGCCCAGGGACCACTGTAAATAAAGATATACTGCCCAGGGACCACTGTAAATAAAGATAAACCACCCAGGGACCACTGTAAATCAAGATATACTGCCCAGGGACCACTGTAAATAAAGATATACTGCCCAGGGACCACTGTAAATAAAGATATACTACCCAGGGACCACTGTAAATAATGATATACTCACCAGGGACTACTGTAAATAATGTTATACTGCCCAGGGACCACTGTAAGTAAAGATATACTGCCCAGGGACCACTGTAAATAAAGATATGCTGCCCAGGGACCACTGTAAATAAAGATATACTACCCAGGGATCACTGTAAATAATGATATACTCACCAGGGACTACTGTAAATAATGTTATACTGCCCAGGGACCACTGTAAATAAAGATATACTGCCCAGGGACCACTGTAAATAAAGATATACTACCCAGGGATCACTGTAAATAATGATATACTCACCAGGGACTACTGTAAATAATGTTATACTGCCCAGGGACCACTGTAAATAAAGATATACTGCCCAGGGACCACTGTAAATAAAGATATACTGCCCAGGGACCACTGTAAATAAAGATATACTACCCAGGGACCACTGTAAATAAAGATATACTGCCCAGGGACCACTGTAAATAAAGATATGCTGCCCAGGGGCCACTGTAAATAACGATTTACTACCCAAGGTCGACTTGCAAATAACGATATACTAATGAGGGACCATTGGAACTAAAGGTATCATGACAAGGGACCACTGTAAATAATGACATACTCACCAGGCCAACATTAAATAATGTTATACTACCCAGGGACCACTGTAAGTAAAGATATACTGCCCAGGGCCAACTTTAAATAATGTTATACTACCCAGGGGCCACTGTATATAAAGATATACTGGCTAGGGAGCACTGTAAATACAGATATACTGCCCAAGGACCACTGTAAATACTTATATACTCACCAGGGATCACTGTAAATAAAGATATACCGCCCAAGGACCACTGTAAATACTTATATACTCACCAGGGACCACTGTAAATAATGTCATCCTACCCAGGGGACATTGTAAATAAAGACATACTGCCCAGGGACCACTGTAAATACAGATATACTGCCCAAGGACCACTGTAAATACTTATATACTCACCAGGGACCACTGTAAATAATGTTATACTACCCAAGGACCACTGAAAGTAAAGATATACCAACCAGGGGCCACTGTAAATTACATAATTTACAGTGCAGAAGGAGGCCATTCATCCCATCGAGTCTGCATTGGCTCTTGGAAAGAGCACCCTACCCAAGGTTAATAACTCCACCCCATCCCCATAACCCAGTAACCCCACACAACACTAAGTGCAATTTTGGACACTAAGGACAATTTATCATGGCCAATCCACCTAACCTGCACATCTTTGGACTGTGGGAGGAAACCGGAGCACCCGGAGGAAACCCACGCACACACGGGGAGGATGTGCAGACTCCGCACAGACAGTGACCCAAGCCGGAATTGAACCTGGGACCCTGGAGCTGCGAAGCAATTGTGCTAACCACTGTGCTACCGTGCTGCCCCAAATAATGATAGACTACCCAAGAACCACTGTAAATCATGACATACTGCGCAGGGACAACTCTAAATAATGATATACTACTCAGAGACGACTGTAAATAAGGAGAAACTACTCAGGGGCCACTGTAAATAAAGACCTACTGCCCAGAGACCATTGTAAATAATGAAATACTATAAAGTGAGCACTGTAAATGATGATACCTACCCAGGGCCACTGTAAATAATGGTATACTACTCAGGGTCCAGTGTAAATAATGACATACTACACAGGGTCCACTGTAAATAATGATATTCTACCCAGGAACCACTGTTACTAATGATCTACTACCCAGGGACCACTGTAAATAATGGTATTTTGCCCAGAGGCCACTGTAAAGAATGATATTCTGCACAGTGACCATGGCAAATAATGATTTACTGCCCTGGGACCACTGTAAATAATAATACACTGTCCAGTGACAACTGTAAATAATGATACACTGTCCAGTGACAACTGTAAATAAAGATATGCTATCTAGGGACCACTGAAAATAATGAGATACTATGCAGGGACCACTGTAAGGAATCATATACTCCCCTGTGACCAGTGTAAACAATGATATCCTACCCAGGGACCAATGTAAATAATAATATACTACATATGGACCACTGTAACTAATAATATACTACCCAGGCACTACTGCAAATAATGACATTCCACCCAGGGACCACGTAAGTAATGATATACTACCCAGGGACCTCTGTAAATAAGAACTAGGAAGAGGAGTAGGCCACCTGGCCCCTCGAGCCTGCTCCGCCATTTAATGAGATCATGGCTGATCTTTGTGGATTCAGCTCCACTCTCCGGCCCGTACACCATATCCCCGAATCCCTTTATTCTTTAGAAAAGTATCTATCTTTTTCTTAAAAACGTTTAAAGAAGGAGCCTCAACTGCTTCACTGGGCAAGGAATTCCAGAGAGTCACAACCCTTTGGGTGAAGAGGTTCCTCCTAAACTCGGTCCTAAATCTACTTCCCCTTATTTTGAAGCTATGCCCCCTAGTTTTGCTTTCTCCGACCAGTGGAAACAACCTCGCCGCGTCGATCCTATCTATTCCCTTCATAATTGTATATGTTTCAATAAGATCATCCCCGCATCCTTTTAAACTCCAATGAGTACAGTCCCAGTCTACTCAACCTCTCGTCATAATCTAATCCCCTCAACTCTGTATGTTTTTTCCTTCAATTTGATACTCTCCCTCACCTCCTTAGATATCCACGGTCGATGTTTCCCCTTTCTACCGTCTTTCTTTTTTGTCGGTATGAACATTTCTGAACACTGTGAAAGATCGCTCGGAAGGTTCTCCACTGTGCCTCAACTGCTTCACCATGAAGTCTTTGCTCCCAGTCTACCTCAGCTAGTTCTTCTCTCATCCCATTGTAATCGCCTTTGTTTAAGCACAAAACACGAGTGTTTGATTTTACCTTGTCATCCTCCAACTGTATTTGAAATTCCACCATATTGTGGTCGCTCCTTCCAAGAGGATCCCGAACGTGGCTGTGGGATTAGTTTGGGATTGATACAGGGCTACGGGGAGATTGTGAGGTAGTGAGATTCGTTTGGGATTGATAGAGCGCAATGAGGGTAGAGTTGGCAGTGGGATTAGTTTGGGATTGACACAGGGCTATGTGGAGAGGACGGGGCAGTTGTATTAGTTTGGGATTGATACAGGACTTTGGGGATAGAGCGGGACAGTGGGATTAGTTTGTATTAATCCAGGGTTATGTGGCGGGAGTGGGGCAGTGGGATACATTTGGATTGACACATGGCTCTGGGGACATATTGGGGCAGTAGGATATGTTTGGATTGACACAAGGCTATGCAGAGAGAGTGGGGCAGTGGGATTAGTTTGCCACACACAAACACATACGTGTGCACACATTGACAGATACATACACGTGTCCAGATCAATGCGTACACACATATCCACTCCTGCATAGACACATGTGTGCATGCGCGCATACACACACAGTTTTGCTGTGTACATTAGCCCTTTCAGGCAATTTGATAGAATGCTACACATCCTATTTTGCCAATGACACCAAACATTAGACAGCATTGTAAGCAGCATTGCTGAAACAAATTGCAGAGAGATATTAATATTTTGGCTGAAGACTGAACTGGTGGACGCATTTCAGTGTAGGGACATGTAAGATGATGTACTTTAGACTTAAAAAGATTAGAACCGTGATCTTTATAAATGATGAGAATACAGAAACAGTGGAAGTTTAAATTGTACAGATATTTCACAGCTGGATTCACACAATACAGACAGCAATGTATCGTAGATTTTGGAAGTGCCACAAATGTTGTCAAATGTAGTACGTGGGGTCCCTCAATGTTTCAATCTCGCTGAGAGACTGTCAGCCCACAGGGACAACATTCCTGTTTAATAGGACTGATGGACAAGTTAAAATAGTTCCATTTCAAAGTTTAAAATAACCAGTCATTTTTCTGTGCAGCTTTCGGAATCTGTCAGTGGAATTTACTTCACACAGGCAAGTGTTAACAAGAGTATTGGGAACTGATTAGAAGTTTTGATGGAGATATTCCTGCATTATGGAAATTTGTGAGATCTATTTAGGGTTGGGAAATGGATTGAGGATCAAAGGATGCAGTTGTTTGTTAACTACATTAGACTGAGAGCCTTGAGGATTCACAACTTCCATGTGCTGTGAGAAAGGATTGATTAACCAAGGCCTATTATTCAAATACTTCAGACAAGTGAATAAGCTACAGGAACATTGAATATACAGACAGAGACAAGCAGACACCTGTAATCGGAGCTTAAACTTCATGTTTGAATGTGAAGGGCTGAACTCATGATTGCAATAAACACGCGTCCACCCTGGGATTCGGTGCAATTTAAGTTCTGCTTTTCCAAAAAATAAAAATAACTATCTGCAATGAAAAATTCCTTGGACAGGACAGAGGGATTTTGACTCTGTATTTAAGCCCAGACAGTATTTGTGTTGTGAGTGTTTGATGGGCAGTGTAGATGAAGCTTGACTCTGAACCACTGGAATTCAGTCTCAGGGCTGATTTAATCAAAATGCTTCAGAATAATGATTGTTTTGTACATCTCGTGTGTGTCTCAGTGTCAGCTGCGAAACATGTACAGTACAATCTCATCCTGTTTCTGTGTGTCTCTCTCTCTGAAATTAGCTGGTCCATTTCCTACATTACCACTTTTCAAAAGGGCTCCATTGCCTGTGAAGCAGTTTGTGATACCCAAAGGTTATGAAAACTGCTTTAGAACTATCTGTCCCCAAGCTGTTGTGAGGATGTTCAGAGTCAGTGTGTGACTTGGGTCACACACAGGCCAGATAGACCTCCCAAAGTTAAAGATTTCTCTTCATTTGAAAGATGTATTGACCCAGTCTGTCTGAGTTTGCGTATGTGTTTTTCTATACACGTGTGAGTGTGTTGGGGGGGGGGGGGGGGGTGCCGTTTATGTGTGGCATTCTTTACGCGGCACTGTAAGTTACACGGTAGCACAGTGGGTAGCACTGCAGCTTCACAGCTCCAGGGTCCCAGGTTCGAATCCTGGCTTGGGTCGCAGTCTGTGCGGAGTCTGCACGTTCTCCCCTTGTCCGCGTGGGTTTCTCCCGGGTGCTCCGGTTTCCCCCCTGACGTCCCGAAGGACGTGCTGTTTGGTGAATTGGACATTATGTATTCTCCCTCAGTGTACCCGAACAGGCGCCAGAGTTTGGAGACTAGGGACTTTTCTCAGTAACTTCATTGCAGTCTGTGTGTGCCTGTGTGTGTATCTGTGTGTCTCAGTTTGACTTTGTTTAGTACTGATTGAAGATAATGAGATAGAAAGTTTGATAGAAAGTTTGGCAGCATTGTAGGTGTAAACAATAATGACAGAGACAGTGTGAAACCTGAAGAGAGCGCCATACCTTGGCCCACTCCCTACCCCGTCTCTGTCACCCCACCTAACCTGAACATCTTTAGATACTGTGGGCAATTTGGATTATCACGGCCAACCGACCTAACCTGCACGTCTTTGGACGGTGGGAGGAAACCGGAGCACCCGGAGGAAACCCACGCAGACACGGGGAGAACGTGCAGACTCCGCACAGACAGCGACCAAAGCCGGGAATCGAACCTGGGACCCTGTAGCTGTGAGGCAGCAGTGCTAACCACTGTTCAATCCCGGCTCTGGGTCACTGTCCGTGTGGAGTTTGCACATTCTCCCGGTGTTTGCGTGGGTTTCCCCCCCCCACAACCCAAAGATGTGCAGGGCAGGTGGACTGGCCACGCTAAATTGCCCCTGAATTGGAAAAACTGAACTGGGCTCTCTGAATTTATTGAAAAAATCTTTTTATTGCCATTTTCACAATTCTGTGCATTGCGGCTAGTTTACATTTCTCAGAGAGTGAAAAGGCTGTCTCTTACGTTTCTATAGTTACAAACTGTTGCCGTTCAGTTCGGCGTGTCTGCCCCCCCACCCCCAACCCCCCTTTCCCTAACCCTTCCCCCCTCTCCCCCACAGACCCTCCGTGATGCCCTTCCGGGCCGACCTGGTGTGTGACCCCCTGCTCCATGTTTACCCCCTTACCCCCCCTTTCTTTTCTCCCTCCATCGGTTTCAGCCGTGTTCTTTCAGTGGATTGGGGGGGTCCCCCCCCTCCATCACTCTAGGTGGGGCGGTTCCCCCCTCTACATCTCTCTCAGTTGGGGGGGGGGGGGGGTTCCCCCCTCTCCATCTCTCTCGGTGGGGGGGGGGGATTCCCCCCTCTCCATCTCTCTCGGTGGTGGGGGTTCCCCCCTCTTTATCTCTCTCGGCGGGGGGGGTCCCCCCTCTCCATCTCTCTTGGTGGGGGGGTCCCCCCTATCCATCTATCTCGGTGGGGGGGTTCCCCCTCTCCATCTCTCTCGTTGGGGGGGGGGGGTCCTCCCTCTCCATCTCTCTCGGTGGGTGGTGGGGGTTTCCCCCTCTCCATTTTACTAGGTGGGGGGGGGTCCCCATCTCCATCTCTCTCGGTGGTAGGTCCCCCCTCTCCCCTCTCCATCTCTCTCGGTGGTGGGTCCCCCCTCTCCCCTCTCCATCTCTCTCGGTTGGGGGGGGGGGTTCCCCCCTCTCCATCGCGCTCGGTGGGGGAGGGGGGGGGGTTCCCCCCTCCCCATCTATCTCATCGAACATAGAACATTACGGCGCAGTACAGGCCCTTCGGCCCTCGATGTTGCGCCGACCTGTGAAACCACTCTAAAGCCCATCTACACTATTCCCTTATCGCCCATATGTCTATCCAATGACCATTTGAATGTTCTTAGTGTTGGCGAGTCCACTACATCTGCAGGCAGGGAATTCCGGGCCCTTACTACTCTCTGAGTAAAGAACCTACCTCTGCCATCGGTCCTATATCTATCTCCCCTCAATTTAAAGCTATGTCCCCTCGTGCTAGACATCACCATCCGAGGAAAAAGGCTCTCACTGTCCACCCTATCCAATCCTCTGATCATCTTGTATGCCTCAATTAAGTCACCACTTAACCTTCTTCTCTCTAACGAAAACAGCCTCAAGTCCCTCAGCCTTTCCTTATAAGATCTTCCCTCCATACCAGGCAACATTCTGGTAAATCTCCTCTGCACCCTTTCCAATGCTTCCACATCCTTCCTGTAATGCGGCGACCAGAATTGCATGCAATAATCCAAATGCGGCCACACCAGAGTTTTGTACAGCTGCAATATGACCTCATGGCTCCGAAGCTCAGTCCCTCTATCAATAAAAGCTAACACACCATACGCCTTCTTAAGAACCCTCTCAACCTGATTGGCAACTTTCAGGGATCTATGGACATGGACACCGAGCTCACGCTGCTCATCCACACTGACAAGAATCTTGTCATTAGCCCAGTACTCTGTCTTCCTGTTATTCCTTCAAAAATGAATCACCTCACACTTTTCTGCATTAAACTCCATTTGCCACCTCTCAGCCCAGCGCTGCAGCTTATCTATGTCTCTCTGTAACTTGTAATATCCTTCCGCACTGTCCACAACTCCTCCGACTTTAGTGTCATCTGCAAATTACTCACCCATCCTTCTACGCCCTCCTCCAGGTCATTTATAAAAATGACAAACAGCAGTGGCCCCAAAACAGATCCTTGCGGTACACCACTAATAACTGGACTCCAGTCTGAACATTTCCCATCAACCACCACCCTTTCTCTTCTTCCAGCTAACCAATTTCTGATCCAAACTGCTAAATCACCCTGAACCCCATGCCTCCGTATTTTCTGCAGTAGCCCACCGTGAGGAACCTTATCAAACGTTTTACTGAAATCCATATACACCACATCAACTGCTTTACCCTCATCCACCTGTTTGGTCACCTTCTCAAAGAACTCAATAAGGGTTGTGAGGCACGCCATACCCTTCACAAAACTGTGTTGACTATCTCTAATCAAATTATTCCTTTCCAGATGATTATACATCCTATCTCTTCATAGCAGAATCATAGAAGTTTACAGCATGGAAACAGGCCCTTCGGCCCAACCAGTCCATGCCACCCCCAGTTTTTACCATTACGCTAGTCCCAGTTGCCCGCACTTGGCCCATAAACCTCTATACCCATCTTACCCATGTAACTATCTAAATGCTTTTTAAAAGACACAATTGTCCCCGCCTCTACTACTACCTCTGGCAGCCCATTCCAGACACTCACTCCCCTCTGAGTGAAGAAATTGCCCCTTTGGGCCCTTCTGAATCTCTCCCATCTCACCTTAAGCCTATGCCCTCTAGTTTTAGTCTCCCCTACCTTTGGGAAAAGATGTTGACTATCTACCTTATCTATGCCCCTCATTATTTTATAGACCTCTATAAGATCACCCCTAAGCCTCCTACGCTCCAGGGAAAAAAGTCCCAGTCTATCCAGCCTCTCCTTATAACTCAAACCATCAAGTCCCGGTAACATCCTAGTAAATCTTTTCTGCACTCTTTCTAGTTTAATAATATCCTTTCTATAATCGGGTGACCAGAACTGCACACGGTATTCCAAGTGTGGCCGTACCAATGTCTTGTACAACTTCAACAAGACGTCCCAACTCCTGCATACAATGTTCTGACCAATGAAACCAAGCATGCCGAATGCCTTCTTCACCACCCTGTCCACCTGCGACTCCACCTTCAAGGAGCTATGAACCTGTATTCCTAGATCTCTTTGTTCTATAACTCTCCCCAACGCCATACCATTAACTGAGTAGGTCCTGGCCTGATTCGATCTGCCAAAATGCATCACCTCACATTTACCTAAATTAAACTCCTTCTGCCATTCGTCGGCCACTGGCCTAATTGAACAAGATGCCGTTGCAATCCTAGATAACCTCCTTCACTATCCACTGTGCCACCAATCTTGGTGCCATCTGCAAACTTACTAACCATGCCTCCTAAATTCTCATCCAAATCATTAAACCTTTCCAAGATTTTGCCCACAACAGAAGTAAGGCTCACTGGTCTATAGTTACCGTGGTTGTCTCTTCTCCTCTTCTTGAACAAGGGGACAACATTTGCTATCCTCCAGTCTTCTGGCACTATTCCTGTGGACAAAGATGACTGAAAGATCAAAGCCAAAGGCTCAGCAATCTCCTCCTAGCTTCCCAGAGAATCCTAGGATAAATCCCATCCGGCCGAGGGGACTTATCAATTTTCACACTTTCCAGAATTGCTAACACCTCCTCCTTATGAACCTCAAGCCCTTCTAGTCAAGTAGCCTGAATCTCAGTATTCTCCTCGACAACATTGTATTTTTCCTGTGTGAATACTGACGAAAAATATTCATTTAGCACCTCTCCTATCTCCTCGGACTCCAAGCACAGCTTCCCACTACTGTCCTTGACTAGCCCTACTCTTACCCTAGTCATCCTTTTATTCCTGACAAAGCTCTAGGGTTATCCTTGATCCTACCTGCCAAAGACTTCTCATGTCCCCTCCTGGCTCTTCTTAGATCTCTCTTTAAACCCTTCCTAGCTAACTTGTAACTATCGAGCGCCCTAACTGAACCTTCATGTCTCATCTTTACATAAGCCATGGGCCGCACGGTAGCATTGTGAATAGCGCAATTGCTTCACAGCTCCAGGGTCCCATGTTCGATTCCGACTTCGGTCACTGTCTGTGCGGAGTCTGCACATACTCCCCGTGTGTGCGTGGGTTTCCTCCGGGTGCTCCGGTTTCCTCCCACAGTCCAAAGATTTCAAGGTTAGGTGGATTGGCCATGATAAATTGCCCTTAGTGTCCAAAATTGCCCTTAGTATTGGGTGGGGTTACTGTGTTATCGGGATAGGGTGGAGGTGTTGATCTTGGGTAAGGTGTTCTTTCCAAGAGCCGGTGCAGACTCGATGGGCGGAATAGCCTCCTTCTGCACTGTAAATTCAATGATAAGCCTCCTTCTTCCTCTTGACAAGTGTTTCGACTGCCTTAGTAAACCACGGTTCCCTTGCTCGACCACTTCCTCCCTGCCTGACAGGCACATACTTATCAAGGACACGCAGTCGCTGTTCCTTGAACAAGCTCCACATTTCCATTGTGCCCATCCCCTGCAGCTTTCCTCTCCAACTCTCTCGGTGGGGGCGGGGTTCCCCCCTCTCCATCTCTCTCGGTGGGGGCGGGGTTCCCCCTTCTCCATCTCTCTCTGTGGGGAGGGGTTCCCCCGTCTCCATCTCTCTCACTGGGGGGGAGGTTCCCCCCTCTCCATCTCTCTCGGTGGGGGGGATTCCCCCTCTCCATCTCTCTCGGTGGGGGGGGGGGGGAGAGTCCCCCTCTCCATCTCTCTCGGTGGGGGGGAGGGGTTCCCCCCTCGCCATCTCTCTCGGTGGAGGGGTTCCCCCTCGCCATCTCTCTCGGTGGGGGGAGGGGTTCTACCCTCTCCATCTCTCTTGGTGCGTGGGGGGGGGGGGAATTACCCCCTCTCCATCTCTCTAAGTGGGGGGGGGTTCCCCTTCTCCATCTCGCTTGGTGGGTGGTCCCCTTCTCCACCTCACTCGGTGTAGGGTGGTCCTCTCGATGGGGGGTGCGGTCCCCTTCTCCATCTCTCTCAGTCTCTGCGTCTCTCCGTCTCTCTCTGCGAATCTGTCAAAACAAAATCCACAATCAGCCGTCGGCAATTTAATGTCAGTTCACAGTAGCCATTTTATGTCACTTCATGGTGGCCATTTTATGTCAGTTCACAGTGTCAATTTTATGTCAGTTCACGGCAGCCATTTTATGTCAGTTCACAGTGTCCATTTTATATCAGTTCACAGTGACAATTTTATGTCAGATCACGGTGGCCATTTTATGTCAGTTCACGGTGGCCATTTTATATCAGTTCACGGTGGCCATTTTATGTCAGCTCACGGCAGCCATTATATGTCAGTTCACAGTGGCCATTTTATGTCAGTTCACGGAGCCCATTTTATGACAGTTCACGGTGGCCATTTTAAATCAGCTCACTGCAGCCATTTTACGTCAGTTCACAGTGTAGATTGTATGTCAGTTCCCCCCACACAGCCAGCACTGTCAGTGCTCCCACCACACAGCCAGCACTGTCAGTGCTCCCACCACACAGCCTGCACTGTCAGTGCTCCCACCACACAGCCAGCACTGTCAGTGCTCCCACCACACAGCCAGCAATGTCAGTACTCCACCACACAGCCAGCACTGTCGGTGCTCCCCACACAGCCAGCACTGTCAGTGCTCCCCCACACAGCCAGCACTGTCAGTGCTCCCCACATAGCCAGCACTGTCAGTGCTCCCCCTTTACAGCCAGCACTGTCAGTGCTCCCACCACACAGCCAGCACTGTCAGTGCTCCCACCACACAGCCAGCACTGTCAGTGCTCCCACCACACAGCCAGCACTGTCAGTGGTCCCCCGCGCAGCCAGCACTGTCAGTGCACCCACCACACAGCCAGCACTGCCAGTGCTCTCCCACACAGCCTGCACTGTCAGTGCTAACCCCACACATCCAGCACTGTCAGTCCTCCCTCCACACAGCCAGCACTGTCAGTGCTACCCACACAGCTAGCACTGTCAGTGCTCCCCCACACAGCCAGCACTGTCAGTCCTCCCCATACAGCCAGCACTGTCAGTTCTCCCACCACACAGCCAGCACTGTCAGTGCTCCCACCACACAGCCAGCACTGTCAGTGCTCCCACCACACAGTCAGCACTGTCACTGCTCCCACCACACAGCCAGCACTGTCAGTGCTCCCACCACACAGCCAGCACTGTCAGTGCTCCCACCACACAGCCAGCACTGTCAGTGGTCCCCTGCGCAGCCAGCACTGTCAGTGCACCCACCACACAGCCAGCACTGCCAGTGCTCTCCCACACAGCCTGCACTGTCAGTTCTAACCCCACACATCCAGCACTGTCAGTCCTCCCTCCACACAGCCAGCACTGTCAGTGCTACCCACACAGCTAGCACTGTCAGTGCTCCCCCCACACAGCCAGCACTGTCAGTCCTCCCCATACAGCCAGCACTGTCAGTGCTCCCACCACACAGCCAGCACTGTCAGTGCTCCCACCACACAGCCAGCACTGTCAGCGCTCCCCCCACACAGCCAGCACTGTCAGTGCCCCCCCCCCACATAACCAGCACTGTCAGGTCTCCCCCACACAGCCAGCACTGTCAGTGCTCCCCCCACACAGCCAGCACTGTCAGTGTTCCCCCCACACAGCCAGCACCGTCAGTGCACCCCCACACAGCCAGCACTGTCTGTGCTCCCCCACACAGCCAGCACTGTCAGTGCTCCCCCACACAGCCAGCACTGTCAGTGCTCCCTCGACACAGCCAGCACTGTCAGTGCTCCCCCCACAGCCAGCACCGTCAGTGCACCACCACAAAGTCAGCACTGTCAGTGCTCCCCCACACAGCCAGCACTGTCAGTGCTCCCCCACACACACAGCACTGTCAGTGCTCCCTCCACACAGCCAGCACTGTCAGTTCTCCTCCCACACAGCCAGCACTGTCAGTGCTCCCCCCAAACAGCCAGCACTGTCAGTGCTCCCACCACAAAGCCAGCACTGTCAGTGCTCCCACCACACAGCCAGCACTGTCAGTGCCCCCACCACACAGCCAGCACTGCCAGTGCTCTCCCACACAGCCTGCACTGTCAGTGCTAACCCCACACATCCAGCACTGTCAGTCCTCCCTCCACACAGCCAGCACTGTCAGTGCTACCCACACAGCTAGCACTGTCAGTGCTCCCCCACACAGCCAGCACTGTCAGTCCTCCCCATACAGCCAGCACTGTCAGTGCTCCCACCACACAGCCAGCACTGTCAGTGCTCCCACCACACAGCCAGCACTGTCAGTGCTCCCACCACACAGTCAGCACTGTCACTGCTCCCACCACACAGCCAGCACTGTCAGTGCTCCCACCACACAGCCAGCACTGTCAGTGCTCCCACCACACAGCCAGCACTGTCAGTGGTCCCCTGCGCAGCCAGCACTGTCAGTGCACCCACCACACAGCCAGCACTGCCAGTGCTCTCCCACACAGCCTGCACTGTCAGTTCTAACCCCACACATCCAGCACTGTCAGTCCTCCCTCCACACAGCCAGCACTGTCAGTGCTACCCACACAGCTAGCACTGTCAGTGCTCCCCCACACAGCCAGCACTGTCAGTCCTCCCCATACAGCCAGCACTGTCAGTGCTCCCACCACACAGCCAGCACTGTCAGTGCTCCCACCACACAGCCAGCACTGTCAGCGCTCCCCCCACACAGCCAGCACTGTCAGTGCCCCCCCCCCCCACATAGCCAGCACTGTCAGGTCTCCCCCACACAGCCAGCACTGTCAGTGCTCCCCCCACACAGCCAGCACTGTCAGTGTTCCCCCCACACAGCCAGCACCGTCAGTGCACCCCCACACAGCCAGCACTGTCTGTGCTCCCCCACACAGCCAGCACTGTCAGTGCTCCCCCACACAGCCAGCACTGTCAGTGCTCCCTCGACACAGCCAGCACTGTCAGTGCTCCCCCCACAGCCAGCACCGTCAGTGCACCACCACAAAGTCAGCACTGTCAGTGCTCCCCCACACAGCCAGCACTGTCAGTGCTCCCCCACACACACAGCACTGTCAGTGCTCCCTCCACACAGCCAGCACTGTCAGTTCTCCTCCCACACAGCCAGCACTGTCAGTGCTCCCCCCAAACAGCCAGCACTGTCAGTGCTCCCACCACAAAGCCAGCACTGTCAGTGCTCCCACCACACAGCCAGCACTGTCAGTGCCCCCACCACACAGCCAGCACTGTCAGTGCTCCCCACGCGCAGCCAGCACTGTCAGTGCGCCCACCACACAGCCAGCACTGTCAGTGCTCCCTCACACAGCCAGCACGATCAGTGCTCCCCCCACACAGCCAGCACTGTCAGTGCTCCCACCACACAGCCAGCACTGTCAGTCCTCCCTCCACACAGCCAGCACTGTGTCACCGCTCCCCACACAGCCAGCACTGTCAGTGCTCCCCCAACACAGCCAGCACTGTCAGTCCTCCCCCACACAGCCAGCACTGTCAGTGCTCCCACCATACAGCCAGCACTGTCAGTGCTCCCACCACACAGCCAGCACTGTCAGTGCTCCCCCCACACAGCCAGCCCTGTCAGTGCACCCCCCCCCCCCACACATAGCCAGCACTGTCAGTGCTCCCCCACACAGCCAGCACTGTCAGTGCTCCCTCCACACAGCCAGCACTGTCAAGGCTCCCCCCACACAGCCAGCACTGTCAGTGCTCCACCCACACAGCCAGCAATGTCAGTGTTCCCCATACACAGCCAGCACTGTCTGTCCTCCCCCACACAGCCAGCACAGTCAGTGCTCCCCACACAGCCAGCACTCTTAGTGCTCCCCCACACAGCCAGCACTGTCAGTGCTCCCCCCACACAGCCAGCACTGTCAGTGCTCCCCCACACAGCCAGCACTGTCTGTTCTCCCACCACACAGCCAGCACTGTCAGTGCTCCCCCCACACAGCCAGCCCTGTAAGTCCGCCCCCCCCCCCCACACATAGCCAGCACTGTCAGTGCTCCCCCACACAGCCAGCACTGTCAATTCTCCCCCCACACAGCCAGCACTGTCAGTGCTCCCCCCACACAGCCAGCACTGTCAGTGCTCCCCCACACAGCCAGCACTGTCAGTGCTCCCCCACACACACAGCACTGTCAGTGCTCCCTCCACACAGCCAGCACTGTCAGTTCTCCTCCCACACAGCCAGCACTGTCAGTGCTCCCCCCAAACAGCAAGCACTGTCAGTGCTCCCACCACAAAGCCAGCACTGTCAGTGCTCCCACCACACAGCCAGCACTGTCAGTGCCCCCACCACACAGCCAGCACTGCCAGTGCTCTCCCACACAGCCTGCACTGTCAGTGCTAACCCCACACATCCAGCACTGTCAGTCCTCCCTCCACACAGCCAGCACTGTCAGTGCTACCCACACAGCTAGCACTGTCAGTGCTCCCCCCACACAGCCAGCACTGTCAGTCCTCCCCATACAGCCAGCACTGTCAGTGCTCCCACCACACAGCCAGCACTGTCAGTGCTCCCACCACACAGCCAGCACTGTCAGTGCTCCCACCACACAGTCAGCACTGTCACTGCTCCCACCACACAGCCAGCACTGTCAGTGCTCCCACCACACAGCCAGCACTGTCAGTGCTCCCACCACACAGCCAGCACTGTCAGTGGTCCCCTGCGCAGCCAGCACTGTCAGTGCACCCACCACACAGCCAGCACTGCCAGTGCTCTCCCACACAGCCTGCACTGTCAGTTCTAACCCCACACATCCAGCACTGTCAGTCCTCCCTCCACACAGCCAGCACTGTCAGTGCTACCCACACAGCTAGCACTGTCAGTGCTCCCCCCACACAGCCAGCACTGTCAGTCCTCCCCATACAGCCAGCACTGTCAGTGCTCCCACCACACAGCCAGCACTGTCAGTGCTCCCACCACACAGCCAGCACTGTCAGCGCTCCCCCCACACAGCCAGCACTGTCAGTGCCCCCCCCCCACATAGCCAGCACTGTCAGGTCTCCCCCACACAGCCAGCACTGTCAGTGCTCCCCCCACACAGCCAGCACTGTCAGTGTTCCCCCCACACAGCCAGCACCGTCAGTGCACCCCCACACAGCCAGCACTGTCTGTGCTCCCCCACACAGCCAGCACTGTCAGTGCTCCCCCACACAGCCAGCACTGTCAGTGCTCCCTCGACACAGCCAGCACTGTCAGTGCTCCCCCCACAGCCAGCACCGTCAGTGCACCACCACAAAGTCAGCACTGTCAGTGCTCCCCCACACAGCCAGCACTGTCAGTGCTCCCCCACACACACAGCACTGTCAGTGCTCCCTCCACACAGCCAGCACTGTCAGTTCTCCTCCCACACAGCCAGCACTGTCAGTGCTCCCCCCAAACAGCCAGCACTGTCAGTGCTCCCACCACAAAGCCAGCACTGTCAGTGCTCCCACCACACAGCCAGCACTGTCAGTGCCCCCACCACACAGCCAGCACTGTCAGTGCTCCCCACGCGCAGCCAGCACTGTCAGTGCGCCCACCACACAGCCAGCACTGTCAGTGCTCCCTCACACAGCCAGCACGATCAGTGCTCCCCCCACACAGCCAGCACTGTCAGTCCTCCCTCCACACAGCCAGCACTGTGTCACCGCTCCCCACACAGCCAGCACTGTCAGTGCTCCCCCAACACAGCCAGCACTGTCAGTCCTCCCCCACACAGCCAGCACTGTCAGTGCTCCCACCACACAGCCAGCACTGTCAGTGCTCCCACCACACAGCCAGCACTGTCAGTGCTCCCCCCACACAGCCAGCCCTGTCAGTGCACCCCCCACCCACACATAGCCAGCACTGTCAGTGCTCCCCCACACAGCCAGCACTGTCAGTGCTCCCTCCACACAGCCAGCACTGTCAAGGCTCCCCCCACACAGCCAGCACTGTCAGTGCTCCACCCACACAGCCAGCAATGTCAGTGTTCCCCATACACAGCCAGCACTGTCAGTCCTCCCCCACACAGCCAGAACAGTCAGTGCTCCCCACACAGCCAGCACTCTTAGTGCTCCCCCACACAGCCAGCACTGTCAGTGCTTCCCCACACAGCCAGCACTGTCAGTGCTCCCCCACACAGCCAGCACTGTCTGTTCTCCCACCACACAGCCAGCACTGTCAGTGCTCCCCCCACACAGCCAGCCCTGTAAGTCCGCCCCCCCCACACATAGCCAGCACTGTCAGTGCTCCCCCACACAGCCAGCACTGTCAGTGCTCCCCCACACAGCCAGCACTGTCAATTCTCCCCCCACACAGCCAGCACTGTCAGTGCTCCCCCCACACAGCCAGCACTGTCAGTGTTCCCCCCACACACCCAGCACCGTCAGTGCACCCCCACACAGCCAGCACTGTCAGTGCTCCCCCGCACAGCCAGCACTGTCATTGCTCCCCCACACAGCCAGTACTGTCAGTGCTCCCCCACACAGACAGCACTGTCAGTGCTCCCCCACACAGCCAGCACTGTCAGTGCTCCCACCACACAGCCAGCACTGTCCGTGCTCACCCCACTTACCAGCACTGTCAGTGCTCCCACCACACAGCCAGCACTGTCATTGCTCCCCCCACTCAACCAGCACTGCCAATGCTCCCACCACACAGCCAGCACTGTCAGTGCTCCCCCACACAGCCAGCACTGTCAGTGCTCCCCTCAAACTGCCAGCACTGTCAGTGCTCCCCCACACAGCCAGCACTCAGTGCTCTCCCCACATAGCCAGCACTGTCAGTGCTCCCCCACACAGCCAGCACTGTCAGTGCTCCCAACACACAGCCAGCACTGTCAGTGCTCCCAACACACAGCCAGCACGGTCAGTGCTCCCCCCACACAGCCAGCACTGTCTGTGCTCCACCCTCCCAAGGCCAGCACTTGCAATGCTCCCATCCACAGCCAGTGCTCCCCTCCACAACTAGCACTGCCATTGCTCCACCCACACAGCCAGCACTGCCAATGCTCCCCACACACAGCCAGCACTGTCTGTGCTTCCGCCACACAGACAGCACTGCCTGAGCTCCCCCCTTGCAGCCAGTACTGCCAGTGCTCCCCCACAACCACCACTGCCGGTTCTCCCCCGACAGCCGGTTCTCCGCCCCACAGCCAGCACTGCCACTGCTCCCCACAACCAGCACTGCCAGAGTTCCCTCCACAGCTAACACTGCCAGTGCTCCCCACACAGCCAGAAATGCCAGTGCTCCCCCACTTCCAGCACTGTCAGTACACCACCCCACAGTCTGTGTCTCTTCCAATGCTCCCCACACAGACAGCACTGGAAATGCTCCCCCCAAACTCTGTTTGTGTCTCTGTCTGTGTCGCTGTGTTCGTCTGTGTCTCTGTCTCTGTCTCTGTCTCTCTGTCTGTGTCCCTGTCTCTGCCTGTGCCCCTGTCTCTGTCTGTGTCCCTGTCTGTGTCTCTGTGTCTGTCTGTGTCTCTGTCTCTGACTGTGTCTCTGTCTATGTCTGTGTCTCTGTCTGTATCTCTGTCTCTGTGTCTGTCTGTATCTCTCTCTGTGTCTGTCTGTGTCTCAGTCTCTGTCTCTGCCTCTGTCTGTGTCTCTCTGTCTGTCGGTGTCTGTGTCTCACTTTCTGTCTCTCTCTGTATCTCAGTGTCTGTCAGTGTCTCAGTCTCTGTCTCTGTCTGGGGCATATTCTGCTGCACAGACAGTGTTTCGGTGTGAGGCACCCACCCAGCTGATCGGCATTGGGGGAGTCACACACACCCAGCTGATCGGCCATGGTGGAGGCACATACCCAGCTGATCGGCAATGGGGAGAAGCACACATCCAGCTGATCGGCATTGGGGGTGTCACACAGACCCAGCTCAGCGGCAATGGGGATGAAGCACACACCCAGCTGATCAGCCGTGGGGGGAAGCACACTCCCAGCTGATCGGCAATGGGGGGAAGCACAGACACAGCTAATGGGCCATGTGTGAGTCACACTGAACCAGCTGATCGGCCATAGGGGAGTCACACTGAACCAGCTGATCGGCCATGGGAGAGTCACACTGACCCAGTTGATCGGCCATGGGGGAGTCACACTGACCCAGCTGATCGGTCATGGGGGAGTCACACAGACCCAGCTCCTCGGCCATGGGGGAGTCAGACTGACCCAAATGATCGGCCATGGGGGAGTCGCACTGACCCAGCTGATCGGCCATGCGGGAGTCATACCCACCCACCGACAGTCTCTCCTGGTAATGCAGAATGGTAAATCTCTGCCTGTGTCTCTGCCTGTAAGTGTCCAATTCTCTCTCTGTCTGTGTTTCTGTCTGTTTCTGTCTGTTTCTCTGTCTGTGTCTGTATCTGTGCCTGTGTCTCTGTCTGTATCTGTGTCTGTGTCTCTGTCTGTGCCTGTGTCTCTGTCTGTGCCTGTGTCCCTGTCTCTGTTTGCGTCTCTGTCTATATCTGTGCCTGTGTGCCTGTCTCTGTCTGTGTCTGTGTCTCTGTCTGTGTCTGTCTGTGCCGCTGTCTCTGTCTCTGTCGCTGTTTCTGTCTGTTTCTCTGTCTATGTCTGTGTCTGTGTCTCTGTCTATATATGTGCCTGTGTCTCTCTCTGTGCCTGTGTCCCTGTCTCTGTCTGTGTCTCTGTCTGTGTCTCTGTCTGTGTCAATGTCGCTGTCTGTGACTCCGTCTGTGTCTATCTGTGTCGCAGTCTCTGTCGCTGTCTCTGTTGCTCTCTCTGTCTGTGTCTCTGTCTGTGTCTCCGTCTGTGTCTGTGTCGAATTCTGTGTCTCTGTGTCTGCCCGTGTCCCTGTCTCAGTCTGTGTCCCTGTCTGTGCCTGTGTCTGAGTCTCTGTTTGTGTTTGTGTCTTTGTGTCTCTGTTTGTGTCTGTGTCTCTGTCTGTGATTCTGTCTCTGTCTGTGTCGGTGTCTCTGTCTCCCTCTCTGTCTGTGTCCCTGTCTGTGTCTCCGTCTGTGTCTCTGCCTGTGTCTCTGCCTGTGTCTGTGTCTATGTCTGTGTCTCTGTCAGAGTCTCTGTGTTTGTGTCTTTGTGTCTCTGTTTGTGTCTGTGTCCCTGTCTGTGATTCTGTCTCTGTCTGTGCCGGTGTCTCTGTCTCCCTCTCTGTCTGTGTCTCTGTCTGTGTCTGTATCTCTCTCTCTGTGTCTGTGTCCCTGTTGTGCCTATGTCCCTATATGTGTCTCTATCTGTGTCTCTATCTGTATCTCTGTCTGTGTTTCTGTCTGTGTCTCTGGCTGTGTCTCTTTCTCTGTCTCTGTCTGTCTCTGTATCTCTGTCTGTGTCTCTGTCTGTGTCACTGCCGCTGTCTCTGTCTGTGTCTCTGTGTCTGTCTGTTTCTGTGTTTGTGTCTCTATCTGCGTCTCTGCCTCTGTCTGTGTCTGTGTGTGTGTCTGTATCTGTGTCTCTGTCTGTGTCTCTGTCTGTGTCTCTGTCTCTGTCTGTGTCTATGTCACTGTCTGTGTCTCTGTCTGTGCCCCTGTCTCTGTCTTTGTCTCTCTGTACCTCTGTCTGTGTCTCTGTGTCTCTCTGGGTCTCAGTCTCTGTCCCTGTCTGGGGCACAGTCTGCTGCATAGACTGTGCTTAAGTGTGAGGCACACACCCATCTGATCGGTAATTGGGGGAAGCACACACGCAGCTGATCGGCAATGGGAGGAAGCATACACGCAGCTGATCGGCAATGCGGGGAAGCACACACCCAACTGATCGGCAATGCGAGGAAGCACACACCCAGCTGATCGGGAATGGGGGCGAAGGACAGACCCAGCTGATCGGCAATACGGGGAAGGACACAACCAGCTGATTGGCAATGGGGGAGGCACACTCCCAGCTGATCGGCAATGCGGGGAAGCACAAACCCAGCTGATCGGCAATGTGGGGAAGGATAGACCCAGCTGATCGGCAATTCGGGGAAGCACACACCCAGATGATCGGCAATGCGGGGAAGGACAGACCCAGCTTATCGGCAATGCGGGGAAGCACACATCCAGCTGATCGGCAATGTGGGGAAGGACAGATCCAGCTGATCGGCAATGGGGGGAAGCACACACCCAGCTGATCGGCAATGGGGGGAAGCACACATCCAGCTGATCGGCAATGGGGGGATGGATAGACCCAGCTGATCGGCAATGGAGGGAAGCAAACTCCCAGCTGATCGGCAATGGGGGGAAGCACACACCCAGCTGATTGGCAATGGGGGGAAGGACAGATCCAGCTGATCGGCAATGGGGGAAGCACACTCCCAGCTGATCGGCAATGCGGGGAAGCACACACCCAGCTGATCGGCAATGGGGGGAAGGACACACCCAGCTGATCGGCAATGGGGGGAAGCACACACCCAGCTGATCGGCAATGGGGGGAAGCACACACCCAGCTGAGCGGCATTGGTGGGGAAGGACAGACACAGCTGATCGGCAATGGGGGGAAGCACACACCCAACTGATCGGCAATGGGGGGAAGCACACACCCAGCTGATCGGCAATGGGGGGGAAGGACAGACACAGCTGATCGGCAATGGGGGGAAGCACACACCCAACTGATCGGCAATGGGGGGGAAGCACACACCCAGCTGATCGGCAATGGGGGGAAGGACAGACCCAGCTGATCGGCAATGGGGGAAAGGACACACCCAGCTGATCAGCAATGCGGGGAAGGACATACCCAGCTGATCGGCAATGCGGGGAAGGACACACCCAGCTGATCGGCAATGGGGGGGAAGCACACACCCAACTGATCGGCAATGGGGGGAAGCACACACCCAGCTGATCAGCAATGGGGGGAAGCACACACACAACTGATCGGCAATGGGGGGAAGGACAGATCCAGCTGATCGGAAATGTGGGGAAGGACACACCCAGCTGATCGGCAATGGGGGGACGGACACACCCAGCTGATCGGGAATGCGGGGAAGCACACACCCAGCTGATCGGCAATGGGGGGAAGGTCAGTCCCAGCTGATCGTCAATGGGGGAAGGACACAGCCAGCTGATCGGCAATGGGGGAAGCACGCACCTAGCTGATCGGCAATGGGGGGACGCACACTCCCAGCTGATCGGCAATGGGGGGAAGCACACCCCCAGCTGATCGGCAATGGGGGGAAGGATAGTCCCAGCTGATCGTCAATGGGGGGTAGCACACACCCAGCTGATCGGCAATAGGGGGAGGCACACACCCAGCTGATCAGCAATGGGGGGAAGGACAAACCGAGCTGATCGGCAATGGGGGGAAGCACACACCCAGCTGATCGGCAATGGGAGGAAGGACAGACCCAGCTGATCGGCAATGGGGGGTAGCACACACCCAGCTGATCGGCACTGCGGGGAAGCACACACCCAGCTTATCGGCAATGCGGGGAAGCACACACCCAGCTGATATGCAATGGGGGAAGCACAGTCCAAGCTGATCGGCAATGGGGGAAGGACAGACCCAGCTGATCGGCAATGGGGGAAGCACACTCCCACCTGATCGGCAATGGGGGGAAGGACAGACCCAGCTGATCCGCAATGGGGGAAGCACACTCCTAGCTGATCGGCAATGCGGGGAAGCATACACCCAGCTGATCGGCAATGGGGGAAGCAGACACCCAGCTGATCGGCGATGGGGGGAAGGACAGACCCAGCTGATCGGCAATGGGGGAAGCACACACTTCCACCTGATCGGCAATGGGGGGAAGGACAGATCCAGCTGATCCGCAATGGGGGAAGCACACACCCAGCTGTTCGGCAATGGGGGAAAGAACAGACCCATCTGATCGGTAATGGGGGGAAGGACACACCCAGCTGATCGGCAATGGGGGGGAAGCACACACCCAGCTGATCGGCAATGGGGGGAAGGAAAGACCCAGCTGATCGGCAATGCGGGGAAGGACTCTCCCAGCTGATCGGCAATGCGGGGAAGCACGCACCCAGCTGATCGGCAATGCGGAGAAGCACACACCCAGCTGATCGGCAATGCGGAGAAGCACACACCCAGCTGATCGGCAATGGGGGGGGGAAGGACACGCCCAGCTGATGGGCAATGTGCGGAAGCACACACCCAGCTGATCGGCAATGGGGGGAGTCACACCCACCCACTGATAGTCCTGGTAATGCAGCATGGTAAGTCAGGGTGAGGCTGGCTGGGGATGGTGCGTTTTACCGGCAGTGCGAGGAGAGAGATGCCGAGTGTGTGGGGTTTCCTCTCAGAATTTAATGAATTGAAGAATTGAACTAAAGGGAACTTTCAGCACATTTTTCAACTGCTGCCTGAACTGAGTCTGTGTCACGGCGTAAATCGCGGTGTTTGTGCAGCAACTCAGGAGCTGCAGCATGAAGCCCAATTCCTGAACATAAGAATCTAACCATATAGACATATACCCCAGCCACCACATCCGGTACCATATAGAATAAAACATTAACGTTGACCATAATAGAATGAAATTGGCGGAGATAACGAAGAGTAAGATGATGGATTTGCTGCGACTCTCCATCTCTGGGTCTCTGGCACTGTGCCCACTGCTGTGAGCCCGGAGTCTCCTGCGGGCCCTGCTGCTCAGGACAATGTGTCTGACGGTGAGAACATTGAGCAGCAGAATCAGGGCGAATGGAACACCCGGGGTTAGAATGTGGTGGAGGAGCTCAATTGTTCCCCAGACCGGAGAGGACTCAACATCCTTTGTGACGAAACAAAACCAGGGGTTGTTCCCCAACCAATACCCACCGGTCATCATGAACCCCCAGGAAATGTCCTTCAGACAGCTCAGCGCAGCCACTGTCCCCAGAACCACAGCCGCCGTTTTCTCGCTGCAATGTTTACTTTTCAGCCTCGGGCAACAAATGGCCACAAATCGATCAAAGGTGAAAGTGACGGTGAACCATACAGAACAGTCAGTGGCTGCATAAAGCAGGGCGGCGTGGATATTACACACGGGGATGGACTCCAGGAAATTAAACTGTTCAATAAATACAATGGGAATGTGTCTGAATATCAGGTCGAGAATAACGACCAGTAGATCCCCCACTGCCATGGCCAACAGGTAACAAGTCACACATTTGGACAGCCCACAGTTTCTTCTCTTCAGGACCACAATTGTGATGAGGTTCACTGTGAGGAAGGGAAATACACAATGAAATTATACATCAGCCTGGGAAAGACATCACAAGTATGGTCGGTGTGGTGTTGAGGAAGTCAAATAAATTACAAATACACACACAGGCACACACAAACAAAGAACGTAACACTCACACACACACAGACACACACTCACAGAGACAGTAACACACACACACACACTCACAGAGACAGAGACACTAACACACTCGCACATACACATAGAGACAGTAACACGCTCACACACACACTAACACACACACAGACAGAAACACACTCACACACACACTAACACACACACACGCAGAGACAGTAATACACTCACACACACACATACACTGACACACACTCACAAACACACAGGCAGAGACAGTAATACACTTATTCTCACACAGACACTAACACACACACACACACACACACATACAGTAATACACTCTCACACACACAGAGACACTGACACACACACTCACATACAGACAGAGACAGTAATGCCCTCACACTCACGCAGACACTAACACATTCACACACTCACACACACATAGACAGACACACTAACACACAGACACAGTAACACACTCTCTCACACACACAGTAACACGCACGCACACATACAGAGACAGTAATCCACTCACACTCACGCAGACAGAGACAGTAATACACTCACACAGACACACACAGACACTGACACACGCTGACACACACACACACAGACAGAGCCAGTAATACCCTCACACTCACACAGACACTAACACACTCACCCATACACACACATACAGTAATACACTCACACTCACACAGACACTAACACACACACATATACAGACACTGACACGCACTCACACACACGTACAGGGACAGTAATACACTCACACTCACACAGACACTAACAAACTCACACACACACAGGCACTGACACACACGCACATACAGGGCAGTAATACATTCACACACACACTGACGCACACTCACACACACACATACAGTAATACACTCACACACAAAGAGACACTAACACACATACAGTAATACACTCACATTCACACAGACACTAACACACTCACACACAGACACTCACACACAAATACAGAGACAGTTATACACTCACACAGACACTAACACTTGCACACACATAAACTGACACACTCTCACATACACATAGACAGAGACAGTGATACACTCACACTCACACACACAGAGACACTGACACACACTCACAAACACACATACAGAGACAGTAATACACACACACATACAGAGACTGTAATAAACTCACACTCACACAGACACTAACACTCACACACACAGTAATACACTCACACTCACAGACACTAAAACTCGCACACACACACACAGCGACAGTAATACACTCACGCACAAAGGTACTAATACACACTCACAAAGACACTAATGCACACACTCACAAACAGACACAAATACACACACTCACTGACACAGATACACGAATACAAACACTCACAGAAACAGAGGCACTAACACACACACTCAAAGGCATACAGAGACAGTAATACACACACTCACTGGCACGCAGATACACTGATACAAACTCACAGACACACACACACTAATACATGCAGACACTAATACATACACCACAGACACACAGAGACACGAATACACACACAGAAACTAATAGACACATCATTCCCAGCCCCACAGAAAGGCATTTATGCACAAATTCACTCACACACACAAAGATACACATACACACACGCAATGACACGCAGATACACTAATACATACTCACAGACAAACACACACACTCACAGTAATACACACACACTAATGCACACACTCACACACAGACAGTAATACACACACTCACAGACACACACAGGGACGCAAATACACACTCACACAGAGAAAGTAATACACAGACACAGACACACACGCAAACACAAATACACACTCACAGACATACAGATAGACCCTAATACATACACTCACACACACAAAGACACCAATGCGCACACGCTCACACACACACACATACACTAATACACATACACTCACAGACATAAACAGAGACTCTAATACACACACACACTCACACACACTGCCTAATATACATACACAGATACACCAATACACACACTCACAGGCACACAGAGACTCTAATACACACACTCACAGACAAACACACAGCGAGCAATACACACACTCATACACAGAAACACTAATACACACACTCACACAAAACAGACACACACAGGGACACTAATTCACACTCACAGACACAGAGACACGAATACACACACACTCACACAGAGACAATAATACACACTCACAGACACAAGCACAGACACGAATACACACACACACAGTCACCAATACACACACAAAGACACAGGCAGAGGCACGAATACACAAACTCATAAATACACACAGCCACACACAGATACACTAGTGCACACACAGAGACATACACATACACTAATACACACACAAAACGACACATATATATTAATACACACACTCATTGACAAGCAGATACACTAATACATACTCAGACACACACAGAGACTAATACACACACAAACAGACGCTCAGACACACACACACGCACACTAATACACACACTCTCACACACAAACACCAATGCACACACTCACAGACACACACACACGCTAATCCACACACACACACACATACACTAATACACACACTCACTGACACATAGAGTCAGTAATATACACACTCAGAGAAACAGTCACAATAATACACACACTCACCCACAGGCACTAATACACACTCTCAGTCTCACAGGTACAGTAATAAACACACTCACAGACGCACACAGACAATAATACTATCACACACACACACACACAGGGGCACTAATACATACACTCACAGACACACACAGACACTAATACACAAAACCGCAGACACACAGACACTAATGCACACACTCACACACGCAGGCACTAATACACACACTCACAGACACACACAAACACTAATACACACACTCACTGACGCAAAGAGACACTAACACAGACACTTACAGACACCCAGAGACACTAATTCACACACTCACTGACACACAGAGACACTAATGTACACACTTACAGACACATATACACTACAATTCACACACACAGACATACACAGATAGACTGATAGATACATTCAAACACACAGGGACACTAATACACACAATCACACACAGACAGGAATACACACACACACACACAGACACGAATACACACACAAAGACACAGACAGAGGCACGAATACACAAACTCATAAATACACAAAGCCACACACAGATACACAGGCACTAATACACACATTCGAGGACACACATACACTAATACACACACTCACTGACAAGCAGATACACTAATAAATACTCAGACACACACACAGACTGATACACACACAAACAGACACTCAAAGTCACACGCGCACACTCATACACACACTCTCACACACAAACACCAATGCACACACTCACAGACACACATAGAGACACTAATACACACAAACACACAGACACGTATTCACACTCTCACAGACACAAAGACATACATACACCCACCCACAGACACATGGAGACTCTAATGCACACACTCACAGACACACACACACAGACACTGTCATGTGCGAGTACCTGTAAGAAATGGATGTTTATAATGGGTATGTATATAAATATCTATAGTGAAGTACCTTACAGAAATGGGTGTTTATTACTGCAGTGATGTCAGAGAGTGGGTGGAGATGGGCTGTCTGTCCGCTTTTTACTTTCGTTTTGGCTGTTTGCTCCAGGGTGTGTTTTAGATTTGTTGTCAGTGTTGGAGCTGAAGCCAGACAGAGCAGGTGTACTGTTGATATCTCTGCCATGAAAAGACTATCTCTGGATCATTTGGTGAATTCATAATTATAAATGTTCTCAGTAGTGAATGTAAACCTAATGTAAGAGCAAGAGGGTAGCCAGGGAAAGGGTTGGCCCTCTAAAGGATAGGCAAGGGAATCTATGTGTGGAGCCAGAGGAAATGGGCGAGGTACTAAATGAATACTTTGCATCAGTATTCACAAAAGAGAAGGAATTGGCAGATGTTGAGTCTGGAGAAGGGGGTGTAGATAGCCTGGGTCACATTGTGATCCAAAAAGACGAGGTGTTGGGTTCTTAACAAATATTAAGGTAGATAAGTCCCCAGGGCCTGATGGGATCTACCCCAGAATACTGAAGGAGGCTGGAGAGGAAATTGCTGAGGCCTTGACAGAAATCTTTGGATCCTCGCTGTCTTCAGGGGATGCCCCGGAGGACTGGAGAATAGCCAATGTTGTTCCTCTGTTTAAGAAAGGTAGCAAGGATAATCCCGGGAACTACAGGCCGGTGAGCCTTACTTCAGTGGTAGGGAAATTACTGGAGAGAATACTTCGAGACAGGATCTACTCCCATTTGGAAGCAAATGGATGTATTAGTGAGAGGCAGCACGGTTTTGTGAAGGGGAGGTCGTGTCTCAATAACTTGATAGAGTTTTTCGAGGAGGTCACTAAGATGATTGATGCAGGTAGTCTTACTTCGGTGGTAGGCAAGGTAATGGAAAGGGTACTGAAGGATAGGATTTCTGAGCATCTGGAAAGACACTGCTTGATTAGGGATAGTCAGCACGGATTTGTGAGGGGTAGGTCTTGCCTTACAAATCTTATTGAATTCTTTGAGGAGGTGACCAAGCATGTGGATGAAGGTAAAGCAGTGGATGTAGTGTACATGGATTTTAGTAAGGCATTTGATAAAGTTCCCCATGGTAGGCTTATGCAGAAAGTAAGGAGGCATGGGATAGTGGGAAATTTGGCCAGTTGGATAACGAACTGGCTAACCGATAGAAGTCAGAGAGTGGTGGTGGATGGCAAATATTCAGCCTGGATCCCAGTTACCAGTGGCGTACCGCAGGGATCAGTTCTGGGTCCTCTGCTGTTTGTGATTTTCATTAATGACTTGGATGAGGGAGTTGAAGGGTGGGTCAGTAAATTTGCAGACGATACGAAGATTGGTGGAGTTGTGGGTAGTAAGGAGGGCTGTTGTCGGCTACAAAAATACATGGATAGGATGCAGAGCTGGGCTGAGAAGTGGCAGATGGAGTTTAACGCTGAAAAGTGTGAGGTTGTCCATTTTGGAAGGACAAATATGAATGCGGAATATAGGGTTAACGGTAGAGTTCTTGGCAATGTGGAGGAGCAGAGAGATCTTGGGGTCTATGTTCATACATCTTTGAAAGTTGCCACTCAAGTGGATAGAGCTGTAAAGAAGGCCTATGGTGTGCTCGCGTTCATTAACAGAGGGATTGAATTTAAGAGCCGTGAGGTGATGATGCAGCTGTACAAAACTTTGGTAAGGCCACATTTGGAGTATTGTGTACAGTTCTGGTCGCCTCATTTTAGGAAGGATGTCGAAGCTCTGGAAAAGGTGCAAAGAAGATTTACCAGGATGTTGCCTGGAATGGAGAGTAGGTCTTACGAGGAAAGGTTGAGGGTGCTAGGCCTTTTCTCATTAGAGCGGAGAAGGATGAGGGGCGACTTGATAGAGGTTTATAAGATGATCAGGGGAATAGATAGAGTAGACAGTCAGAGACTTTTTCCCCGGGTGGAACACACCATTACAAGGGGACATAAATTTAAGGTGAAAGGTGGAAGATATAGGAGGGATATCAGAGGTAGGTTCTTTACCCAGAGAGTAGTGGGGGCATGGAATGCACTGCCTGTGGAAGTAGTTGAGTCGGAAACATTAGGTACCTTCAAGCAGCTATTGGATAGGTACATGGATGACGGTAAAATGATATAGTGTAGATTTATTTGTTCTTAAGGGCAGCACGGTAGCATTGTGGATAGCGCAATTGCTTCACAGCTCCATGGTCCCAGGTTCGATTCCGGCTTGGGTCATTGTCTGTGCGGAGTCTGCACGTCCTCCCCGTGTCTGCGTGGGTTTCCTCCGGGTGCTCCGGTTTCCTCCCACAGTCCAAAGATTTGCGGGTTAGGTGTACTGGCCAATGATAAATTGCCCTTAATGTCCAAATTGCCCTTGGTGTTGGGTGGAGGTGTTGAGTTTGGGTATGGTGCTCTTTCCAAGAGCCGGTGCAGACTCAAAGGGCCCAATGGCCTCCTTCTGCACTGTAATTTCAATGATAATCTATGATTAATCTAGGACAAATGTTCGGCACAACATCGTGGTCCGAAGGGCCTGTTCTGTGCTGTATTTTCTATGTTCTATGTTCTATGCAGGGCAGTGGATGTTGTCTACATGGACTTCAGTAAGGCCTTTGGCAAGGTCCCTCATGGTAGACTAGTACAAAAGGTGAAGTCACACGGGATCAGGGGTGAGCTGGCAATGTGGATACAGAACTGGCTAGGCCATAGAAGGCAGAGAGTAGCAATGGAGGGATGCTTTTCTCATTGGAGGGCTGTGACCAGTGGTGTTCCACGGTGATCAGTGCTGGGACCTTTGCTCTTTGTAGTATATATAAATGATTTGGAGGAAAATGTAACTGGTCTGATTAGTAAGTTTGCAGACGATACAAAGGTTGGTGGAATTGCGGATAGCGATGAGGACTGTCGGAGGATACAGCAGGATTTAGATTGTCTGGAGACTTGGGCGGAGAGATGGCAGATGGAGTTTAATCCGGACAAATGTGAGTAAATGCATTTTGGAAGGTCTAATGCAGGTAGGGAATATACAGTGAATGATAGAACCCTCATGAGTATTGAAAGTCAAAGTGATCTAGGAGTACAGGTCCACAGGTCATTGAAAGGGGCAACACAGGTGGAGAAGGTAGTCAAGAAGGCATACGGCATGCTTGCATTCATTGGCCGGGGCATTGAGTATAAGAATTGGCAAGTCATGTTGCAGCTGTATAGAACCTTAGTTAGGCCACACTTGGAGTATAGTGTTCAATTCTGGTCGCCACACTACCAGAAGGATGTGGAGGCTTTAGAGAGGGTGCAGAAGAGATTTACCAGAATGTTGCCTGGTATGGAGGGCATTAGCTATGAGGAGCGGATGAATAAACTCGGTTTGTTCTCACTGGAACGAAGGAGGTTGAGGGGAGACCTGATAGAGGTATACAAAATTATGAGGGGCATAGACAGAGTGGATAGTCAGAGGCTTTTCCCAAGGGTAGAGGGGTCAATTACTAGGGGGCATAGGTTTAAAGTGAGAGGGGCAAGGTTTAGAGTAGATGTACGAGGCAAGTTTTTTACGCAGAGGGTAGTGGGTGCCTGGAACTCGCTACCGGAGGAGGTGGTGAAGCAGGGACGATAGGGACATTTAAGGGGCATCTTGGCAAATACATGAATAGGATGGGAATAGAGGGATACGGACCCAGGAAGTGTAGAAGATTGTAGTTTAGTCGAGCAGCATGGTCGGCACGGGCTTGGAGGGCCGAAGGGCCTGTTCCTGTGCTGTACATTTCTTTGTTCTTTGTTCTTTGTCCCTCTGGTCAAAGGTGTTTCTTAAGTCTTCTGGATGTCAAAAGGACAGCTTTTGGGTTACTTAGTGTTGTATTCTTTGGGGGTTGAATTTGAATTTCTGGTTCCTAAGTTGTTCACTGTATATTTTAGAAAGGTTAACTTGAGTATATAGAATAAACATTGTTGTGCTTTAGAAGGTGCTTTTCCGTTTCTGCTGTCCCACACCTGTAGTGAGGGCCATGTGCTCCCCATAACACAATCTATTAAAGATTTTGGGTCAGGGGAACTCCATGATACACTTTGGGGTTCTCTAAACCCTGGCCCATAACATTAACATACACACTCGCAGAGACATAGAGACACTAACACACACACTCGCAAACACACAAATACAAAAACTGGTAGTCTCACAGAGACACTAACACACACACTCGCAGACACACAGCGACACTAATAGACACACACGCAGACACACAAAGACACTAATAGACACACTCGCAGACACATAGAAACACTAATACACACACTCGCAGACACATAGAGACACTAATACACACACTCGCAGACACACAGAGACACGAATACACACACTACCCACACATAGAGACACTAATACACACACTCGCAGACACACAGATACACTAATACACACACTCGCAGACATATAGAGAAACTAACACACACACTCGCAGACACACAGATACACTAATACACACACTCGCAGATACATAGAGACACTAACACACACACTCGCAGACACACAGAGACACAAATACACGCTCACACACACACAAATACACACACTCACAGACACAAAGAGACACAAACACTCTCGCAGACACACAGAGGCACTAATACATACACTCGCAGACACACAAATACAAACACTCGTAGTCTCACAGAGACACTAACACACACACTCGCAGACACACAGAGACACTAATAGACACACTCGCAGACACACAAAGACACTAATAGACACACTCGCAGACACATAGAGACACTAATACACACACTCGCAGACACATAGAGACACTAATACACACACTTGCAGACACATAGAGACACGAATACACACACTACCCACACATAGAGACACTAATACACACACTCGCAGACACATAGAGACACTAATAGACACACTCGCAGACACACAGAGACACTAATACACACACTCGCAGACATATAGAGAAACTAACACACACACTCGCAGACACACAGATACACTAATACACACACTCGCAGATACATAGAGACACTAAGACACACACTCGCAGACACACAGAGACACAAATACACGCTCACACACACACAAATGCACACACTCACAGACACACAGAGACACAAACACTCTCGCAGACACATAGAGGCAGTAATACATACACTCGGAGACACACAGAGCCACTAACACACGCCCGCAGACACATAGAGAAACTAACACACACACTCTCAAACACACAGAGGCACTAATACCCACACTCACACAAATACACACACTCGCAGACACACAGAGACACTAATAAACACTCTCGCAGGCACACAGAAACACTAATACACACACTCGCTGACAAAGAGACACTAATACACACACTCGCAGACACACAAATATACACACTCGCAGACACACAGATACACTAACATACACTCGCAGACACACAGAGACACTACCACAGGCTCGCAGACACACAGAGACACTAACACACAAACACACACTCGCAGACTCACAGAGACACTAACACACACTCACAGACACACAGAGGCACTAATACACACACACGCAGACACACAAATACACACACTCGTAGATATGCAGAGACACTAACACACAAACACACACTCACAGACACACAGAGACTCTAATAGACACTTTCGCAGACACACAGAGAGACACTAATACACACACTCGCAGACACATAGAGACACTAACACACACACTCGCAGACACACAGAGACACTAATACACACACTCACAGACATTCAGAGGCACGAATACACACACTCACAGACACACAGAGGCACTAACACACACTCTCGCAGGCACACAGAGACACTAATACACACACTCACAGACACACAGATACACTAACACACACTCTCGCAGACACACAGAGACACTAATACACACACTCACAGACACACAGAGGCACCAACACAAATACTCGCAGACACACAGAGACACTAATACACACACCACAGACACACAAATACACACACTCACAGACACAGAAATACACACACTCACAGACACACAGAGACACTAACACACACTCACAGACACACAGAGACACTAATACACACAATGGCAGACACACAGAGACACTAATACACACATTCAAAGACACACAGAAACACTAACACACACTCACAGACACAGAGAGACACTAATAAACAAACTCACAGACACACAGAGACACTAATAAACACACTCAGAGACACACAGAGACACTAATACACACACTCACAGACACACAGACACTAACACACACTCACAGACACACAGAGACACTAATACAAACACTCACAGACACTCAGAGGCACGAATACATACACACAGAGACACTAATACACACACTCGCTGACACAGAAATACAAACACCCACAGACACACAAAGACACTAATACACACACTCACAGACACACAGAGACACTAATACACTCACTCGCAGACACACAGTGACACTAACACATACACCCACAGACACACAGAGACACAATTACATATACTCACAGACACACAGAGATACTAATATACTCACTCGCAGACACAGAAATACACCCACCCACAGACACACAGAGACACTAACACACACAGAGACACTAACACACACTCACAGACACACAGATACACTAAAACACACAATCGCAGACACATAGAGACACTTATACGCACACTCACAGACACACAGAGGCACTAACACACACACTCGCCGACACACAGAGACACTAATACACACACCCACAGACACACAGAGACACTAATACACACACTCACAGACACTCAGAGGCACTAATACACACACTCGCAGACAGACAGAGACACTAATACGCACACTCTCGCAGGCACACAGAGACACTAATACACACACTCACAGACACACAGATACACTAACACACACTCTCGCAGACACACAGAGACACTAATGCACACACTCACAGACACACAGAGGCACTAACACAAACACTCGCAGACACACAGAGACACTAATACACACAATGGCAGACACACAGAGACACTAATACACACATTCAAAGACACACAGAGACACTAACACACACTCACAGACACAGAGAGACACTAATAAACACTCACAGAAATACACACACTCACAGGCACACAGAGACACTTCCACTCACTCACAGACACACAGAGACACTAATACACACCCTCACAGACATTCAGAGGCACGAATACACACACTCACAGACACACAGAGGCACTAACACACACTCTCGCAGGCACACAGAGACACTAGTACACACACTCACAGACACACAGATACACTAACACACACTCTCGCAGACACACAGAGACACTAATACACACACTCACAGACACACAGAGGCACTAACACAAACACTCGCAGACACACAGAGACACTAATACACACACCACAGACACACAAATACACACACTCACAGACACAGAAATACACACACTCACAGACACACAGAGACACTAACACACACTCACAGACACACAGAGACACTAATACACACACTCACAGACACACAGAGACACTAATACACACACTCACATACACACTGAGACACTAGTACACACACTCACAGACACACAGAGACACTAACACGCAAACACACACTCACAGACACACAGAGACACTAATACACACACTCACAGACACACAGAGACACTAATACACACACTCACAGACACACAGAGACACTAATACACACACTCGCATACACAGAAATACACACACTCACAGACACACAGAGACACTAACACGCAAACACAGACTCACAGACACACAGAAACGCTAATACACACTCTCGCAGACACACAGAGAGACACTAATACACACACTCGGAGACACATAGAGACACTAACACACACACTCCCAGGCACACAGAGACACTAATGCACACACTCACAGTCACACAGAGACACTAACACACACACTTGCAAACACACAGAGGCACTAATACACACACTAACACAAAACACACACTCGCAGACACACAGAGACACTAATAAACACTCTCGCAGACACCCAGAAACACTAATACACACACTCGCAGACACAGATACACTAATACACACACTCACAGTCACACAAATACACACTCTCGCAGTCACACAGAGACACTAATACACACACTCGCAGGCACACAGAGACACTAACTCACACACCCACAGACAAACAGAGACACTAATACATACACTCACAGACACACACAGACACTAATACACACACTCGCAGACACAGAAATGCACACACCCACATACACACAGAGACACTAATACACACACTCACAGGCAGACAGAGCCACTAATACACACAATCGCAGACACACAGAGACACTCATACACACACTCACAGACAAACAGAGGCACTAACACACACACTCGCAGACACACAGAGACACTAATACACACACCCACAGACAAACAGAGACACTAATACACACACCCGCAGACACAGAAATACACACACTCACAGACACACAGAGACACTAACACACACTCACAGACACACAGATACACTAATACACACAATCGCGGACACACAGAGACACTAAGACACCCACCCACAGACACACAGAGACACTAATACACACACTCACAGACACACAGAGACACTAATACACACACTCGCAGACACAGAAATACACCCACCCACAGAAACACAGAGACACTAACACACACTCACAGACACACAGAGATACTAATACACACAATCGCAGACACACAGAGACACTAAGACACCCACCCACAGACACACAGAGGCAGTAATACATACAGTCACAGACACAGAGAGTCACTAACACACACTCACAGACACACAGAGACACTAATACACACAATCACAGACACACAGAGACACGAATATACACACCCAAAGACACACAGATACATTAAATCACACTCTCGCAGACACACAGACACTAACATACTGTCTTTTAAAAAATATATATTTATTAAAGTTTTTTAAGACAATTTGTCCCCCCTTACAATCAATAACCCCCCCCCCTCCGCCGGAACAAAGTAAAAACGAGAAATCACGCAGAGCAAGATATATACATGGCAAAATGATATATTTACACAGCTTTGTACACTGGCCCTCACTCGCAGACACACAGATACACTAACACACACTCGCAGACAGACAGAGACACTAACACACACTCACAGACACACAGATACACTAAAACACACAATCGCAACCACATAGAGACACTCATACACACACTCACAGGCACACAGAGACAATAATACACACACACGCAGACACATAAATACACACACTCGCAGACTCACAGTGACACTAACACACAAACACACACTCACAGACACACAGAGACTCCAATAGACACTCTCACAGACACACAGAGAGTCACTAATACACACACTCGCAGACACATTGAGACACTAACACACAAACTCGCAGACACACAGAGACACTAATACACACACTCACAGACCACAGATACACTAACACACAGACTCGCAGACACACAGAGACACTAATACACACACTCACCGACACTCAGAGGCACGAATACACACACTTACAGACACACAGAGGCACTTACACACACACTCGCAGACACACAGAGGCACTAATACACACACCCACAGACACACAGAGACACTAATACACACACTCACAGACACTGAAATACACACACTCACAGACACACAGAGACACTAACACACACTCACAGACACACAGAGACACTAATACACACAATCGCAGACACACAGAGACACTAATACACACACTCACAGACACACAGAGACACTAATACACACACTCACAGACACTCAGAGGCACGAGTACATACACACAGATACACGAATACACACACTCGCAGACCCAGAAATACACCCACCCACATACACACAAAGACACTAATACACACACTCACAGACACACAGAGACACAAAAACACACATTCGCAGACCCACAGAGGCACGAATGCACACACCCACAGACACACAGAGACACGAATACACACACTCACAGACACACAGAGACACTAATACACACACTCACAGACACACAGAGACACTAATAAACACACTCACAGACACTGAAATACACACACAGACGCACAGAGACGCTAACACACACTCAGAGACACACAGATACACTAATACACACAATCGCAGACACACAGAGACACGAATACACACAATCGCAGACACACAGAGACACTAATACACACACTCACAGACACAAAGAGACACTAATACACACACTCACAGACACACAGAGACACTAATACACACACTCGCATACACAGAAATACACACATCCACAGACACACATAGACACTAGTACACACACTCACAGACACACAGAGACACTAACACGCAAACACACACTCACAGACACACAGAGACACTAATATACACACTCGCAGACACAGACATACACATACCCACAGACACACAGAGTCACTATCACACACAGAGACACTAACACACACTCACAGACACACAGAGACACTAAAACACACAATCGCAGACACATAGAGACACTCATACACACACTCACAGGCACACAGAGACAATAATACACACACACGCCGACACAGAAATACACACACTCGCAGACTCACAGAGACACTAACACACACTCACAGACACACAGAGACTCTAATACACACAATCGCAGAGACACGAATACACACACTCGCAGACACACAGAGACACTAATACACACACTCGCAGACACAGAAATACACACACTCGCAGACTCACAGTGACACTAACACACAAACACACACTCACAGACACACAGAGACTCCAATAGACACTCTCACAGACACACAGAGAGACACTAATACACACACTCACAGACACTCAGAGGCACGAATACAAACTCTTACAGACACACAGAGGCACTTACACACACACTCGCAGACAAACAGAGGCACTAATACACACACCCACAGACACACAGAGACACTAACACACACTCACAGACACTGAAATACACACACTCACAGACACACAGAGACACTAACACACACTCACAGACACACAGAGACACTAATACACACAATCGCAGACACACAGAGACACTAATACACACACTCACAGACCCACAGAGACACTAATTCACACACTCACAGCCACTCAGAGACACGAGTACATACACACAGATACACTAACACACACACTCGCAGACACAGAAATACAGCCACCCACATACACACAAAGACACGAATACACACACTCACAGACACACAGAGACACTAATACACACACTCGCAGACACACAGAGACACTAACACACACACACAGACACACAGAGACACATATACATACACTCACAAACACACAGAGACACTAATATACACACTCGCAGACACAGACATTCACACACCCACAGACACACAGAGACACGAAAACACACACTCGCAGACACACAGAGGCACGAATACACACACCCACAGACACACAGAGACACGAATACACACACTCACAGACACACGGAGACACTAATACACACACTCACAGACACACAGAGACACTAATACACACACTCGCATACACAGAAATACACACATCCACAGACACACATAGACACTAGTACACACACTCACAGACACACAGAGACACTAACACGCAAACACACACTCACAGACACACAGAGACACTAATATACACACTCGCAGACACAGACATACACATACCCACAGACACACAGAGTCACTATCACACACAGAGACACTAACACACACTCACAGACACACAGAGACACTAAAACACACAATCGCAGACACATAGAGACACTCATACACACACTCACAGGCACACAGAGACAATAATACACACACACGCCGACACAGAAATACACACACTCGCAGACTCACAGAGACACTAACACACACTCACAGACACACAGAGACTCTAATACACACAATCGCAGAGACACGAATACACACACTCGCAGACACACAGAGACACTAATACACACACTCGCAGACACAGAAATACACACACTCGCAGACTCACAGTGACACTAACACACAAACACACACTCACAGACACACAGAGACTCCAATAGACACTCTCACAGACACACAGAGAGACACTAATACACACACTCACAGACACTCAGAGGCACGAATACAAACTCTTACAGACACACAGAGGCACTTACACACACACTCGCAGACACACAGAGGCACTAATACACACACCCACAGACACACAGAGACACTAACACACACTCACAGACACTGAAATACACACACTCACAGACACACAGAGACACTAACACACACTCACAGACACACAGAGACACTAATACACACAATCGCAGACACACAGAGACACTAATACACACACTCACAGACCCACAGAGACACTAATTCACACACTCACAGCCACTCAGAGACACGAGTACATACACACAGATACACTAACACACACACTCGCAGACACAGAAATACACCCACCCACATACACACAAAGACACGAATACACACACTCACAGACACACAGAGACACTAATACACACACTCGCAGACACACAGAGACACTAACACACACACACAGACACACAGAGACACATATACATACACTCACAAACACACAGAGACACTAATATACACACTCGCAGACACAGACATTCACACACCCACAGACACACAGAGACACGAAAACACACACTCGCAGACACACAGAGGCACGAATACACACACCCACAGACACACAGAGACACGAATACACACACTCACAGACACACGGAGACACTAATACACACACTCACAGACACACAGAGACACTAATAAACACACTCGCAGACACTGAAATACACACACACACAGACGCACAGAGACGCTAACACACACTCAGAGACACACAGATACACTAATACACACAATCGCAGACACACAGAGACACTAATACACACAATCGCAGACACACAGAGACACTAATACACACACTCACAGACACACAGAGACACTAATACACACACTCACAGACACACAGAGACACTAATACACACACTCGCATACACAGAAATACACACATCCACAGACACACATAGACACGAGTACACACACTCACAGACACACAGAGACACTAATACACACTCGCATACACATAAATACACACTCTCACAGACACACCGAGACACTAACACGCAAACACACACTCGCAGACACACAGAGACACTAATAAACACTCTCGCAGACACCCAGAAACACTAATACACACACTCGCAGACACAGATACACAAATACACACACTCACAGTCACACAAATACACACACTCGCAGACACACAGATACAGTAACACACACTCGCAGACACACAGGGACACTAACACACACTCACAGACACAGAGAGACACAAACACACACTCGCAGACACACAGAGACACTAACACACAAAGACACACTCACAGACACACAGATACACTAATACACACACTCGCAGACAGAGAAATACACACACTCGCAGACTCACAGAGATACTAACACACACTCACAGACACACAGAGGCTCTAATACACACACTCGCAGACACACACACTCGCAGACACACAGAGACACTAACACACAAACACACACTCACAGACACACAGAGACTCTAATACACACTCTCGCAGACACACAGAGAGACACTAACACACACACTCGCAGACAAATTGAGACACTAACACACACACACTCTCAGATACACAGAGACACTAATACACACACTCACAGGCACACAGAGGCACTAACACACACACTCGAAGACACACAGAGACACTAATACACACACCCACAGACACACAGAGACACTAATACACACACTCGCAGACACAGAAATACTCACACTCACAGACACACAGAGGCACTAACACACACTCACAGACACACAGAGACACTAATACACACAATCGCAGGCACACAGAGACACTAATACACACACTCACAGACACACAGAGACACTAATACACACACTCACAGACTCTCAGAGGCACTAATACACACACTCGCAGACACACAGAGACACTAATACACACACTCGCAGGCACAGAAATAGACACACCCACAGACACACAGAGACACTAATACACACACTCACAGACACACAGAGACACTAATACACACACTCGCAGGCACACAGAGACACTAACTCACACACCCACAGACAAACAGAGACACTAATACATACACTCACAGACACACACAGACACTAATACACACACTCGCAGACACTGAAATGCACACACCCACAGACACACAGAGACACTAATACACTCACTCGCAGACACACAGAGACACTAACACATACACCCACAGACACACAGAGACACAATTACATATACTCACAGACACACAGAGATACTAATATACTCACTCGCAGACACAGAAATACACCCACCCACAGACACACAGAGACACTAACACACACAGAGACACTAACACACACTCACAGACACACAGATACACTAAAACACACAATCGCAGACACATAGAGACACTTATACGCACACTCACAGACACACAGAGGCACTAACACACACACTCGCCGACACACAGAGACACTAATACACACACCCACAGACACACAGAGACACTAATACACACACTCACAGACACTCAGAGGCACTAATACACACACTCGCAGACAGACAGAGACACTAATACGCACACTCTCGCAGGCACACAGAGACACTAATACACACACTCACAGACACACAGATACACTAACACACACTCTCGCAGACACACAGAGACACTAATACACACACTCACAGACACACAGAGGCACTAACACAAACACTCGCAGACACACAGAGACACTAATACACACACCACAGACACACAAATACACACACTCACAGACACAGAAATACACACACTCACAGACACACAGACACACTAACACACACTCACAGACACACAGAGACACTAATACACACAATGGCAGACACACAGAGACACTAATACACACATTCAAAGACACACAGAGACACTAACACACACTCACAGACACAGAGAGACACTAATAAACACTCACAGAAATACACACACTCACAGGCACACAGAGACACTTCCACTCACTCACAGACACACAGAGACACTAATACACACCCTCACAGACATTCAGAGGCACGAATACACACACTCACAGACACACAGAGGCACTAACACACACTCTCGCAGGCACACAGAGACACTAATACACACACTCACAGACAGACAGATACACTAACACAAACACTCGCAGACACACAGAGACACTAATACACACACCACAGACACACAAATACACACACTCACAGACACAGAAATACACACACTCACAGACACACAGAGACACTAACACACACTCACAGACACTAATACACACAATCGCAGACACACACAGACACTAATACACACACTCACAGGCACTCAGAGGCACTAATACACACACTCGCATACACACAGAGACACTAATACACACAATCGCAGACACACAGTGACACTAATACACACACTCACAGACACACAGAGACACTAATACACACACTCACAGACACACAGAGACACTAATACACACACTCGCATACACAGAAATACACACATCCACAGACACACATAGACACGAGTACACACACTCACAGACACACAGAGACACTAATACACACTCGCATACACATAAATACACACTCTCACAGACACACCGAGACACTAACACGCAAACACACACTCGCAGACACACAGAGACACTAATAAACACTCTCGCAGACACCCAGAAACACTAATACACACACTCGCAGACACAGATACACAAATACACACACTCACAGTCACACAAATACACACACTCGCAGACACACAGATACAGTAACACACACTCGCAGACACACAGGGACACTAACACACACTCACAGACACAGAGAGACACAAACACACACTCGCAGACACACAGAGACACTAACACACAAACACACACTCACAGACACACAGATACACTAATACACACACTCGCAGACAGAGAAATACACACACTCGCAGACTCACAGAGATACTAACACACACTCACAGACACACAGAGGCTCTAATACACACACTCGCAGACACACACACTCGCAGACACACAGAGACACTAACACACAAACACACACTCACAGACACACAGAGACTCTAATACACACTCTCGCAGACGCACAGAGAGACACTAACACACACACTCGCAGACAAATTGAGACACTAACACACACACACTCTCAGATACACAGAGACACTAATACACACACTCACAGGCACACAGAGGCACTAACACACACACTCGAAGACACACAGAGACACTAATACACACACCCACAGACACACAGAGACACTAATACACACACTCGCAGACACAGAAATACTCACACTCACAGACACACAGAGGCACTAACACACACTCACAGACACACAGAGACACTAATACACACAATCGCAGGCACACAGAGACACTAATACACACACTCACAGACACACAGAGACACTAATACACACACTCACAGACTCTCAGAGGCACTAATACACACACTCGCAGACACACAGAGACACTAATACACACACTCGCAGGCACAGAAATAGACACACCCACAGACACACAGAGACACTAATACACACACTCACAGACACACAGAGACACTAATACACACACTCGCAGGCACACAGAGACACTAACTCACACACCCACAGACAAACAGAGACACTAATACATACACTCACAGACACACACAGACACTAATACACACACTCGCAGACACTGAAATGCACACACCCACAGACACACAGAGACACTAATACACTCACTCGCAGACACACAGAGACACTAACACATACACCCACAGACACACAGAGACACAATTACATATACTCACAGACACACAGAGATACTAATATACTCACTCGCAGACACAGAAATACACCCACCCACAGACACACAGAGACACTAACACACACAGAGACACTAACACACACTCACAGACACACAGATACACTAAAACACACAATCGCAGACACATAGAGACACTTATACGCACACTCACAGACACACAGAGGCACTAACACACACACTCGCCGACACACAGAGACACTAATACACACACCCACAGACACACAGAGACACTAATACACACACTCACAGACACTCAGAGGCACTAATACACACACTCGCAGACAGACAGAGACACTAATACGCACACTCTCGCAGGCACACAGCGACACTAATACACACACTCACAGACACACAGATACACTAACACACACTCTCGCAGACACACAGAGACACTAATACACACACTCACAGACACACAGAGGCACTAACACAAACACTCGCAGACACACAGAGACACTAATACACACACCACAGACACACAAATACACACACTCACAGACACAGAAATACACACACTCACAGACACACAGACACACTAACACACACTCACAGACACACAGAGACACTAATACACACAATGGCAGACACACAGAGACACTAATACACACATTCAAAGACACACAGAGACACTAACACACACTCACAGACACAGAGAGACACTAATAAACACTCACAGAAATACACACACTCACAGGCACACAGAGACACTTCCACTCACTCACAGACACACAGAGACACTAATACACACCCTCACAGACATTCAGAGGCACGAATACACACACTCACAGACACACAGAGGCACTAACACACACTCTCGCAGGCACACAGAGACACTAATACACACACTCACAGACAGACAGATACACTAACACACACTCTCGCAGACACACAGAGACACTAATACACACACTCACAGACACACAGAGGCACTAACACAAACACTCGCAGACACACAGAGACACTAATACACACACCACAGACACACAAATACACACACTCACAGACACAGAAATACACACACTCACAGACACACAGAGACACTAACACACACTCACAGACACTAATACACACAATCGCAGACACACACAGACACTAATACACACACTCACAGGCACTCAGAGGCACTAATACACACACTCGCATACACACAGAGACACTAATACGCACACTCGCAGACACAGAAATACACACACTCACAGACACACAGAGACACTAACACTCACTCACAGACACTAATACACACAATCGCAGACACACACAGACACTAATACACACACTCACAGGCACTCAGAGGCACTAATACACACAATCGCAGACAGACAGAGACACTAATACACCCACTCGCAGACACAGAAATAGACACACCCACAGACACACTAGTACACACACTCACAGACACACAGAGACACTAACACACAAACACACTCTCGCAGGCACACAGAGAGACACTAATACACACACTCGCAGACACACAAATACACACAGAAATACACCCACCCACAGACACACAGAGATACTAATACACACAATCGCAGACACACAGAGACACTAAGACACCCACCCACAGACACACAGAGACATTAATACACACACTCACAGACACATAGAGACACTAACACACACACTCGCAGACACACAGAGACACTAATACACACACTCGCAGACACACAAATACACACACTCGCAGACTCACAGAGACACTAACACACACTCGCAGACACATAGAGACACTAACATACTCACTCGCAGACACACAGAGACACTAATACACACTCACACACACACAAATACACACACTCCCAGACACACAGAGACATAAACACTCTCGTAGACACACAGCGGCACTAATACATACACTCGCAGACACACAAAGCCACTAACACACGCTCGCAGACACATATAGACACTAACAACCACACTCGCAAACACACAGAGGCACTAATACACACACTCACATGGACACAAATACACACACTCGCAGACACACAGAGACACTAATACACACACTCGCAGACACACAAATACACACAGAAATACACCCACCCACAGACACACAGAGATACTAATACACACAATCGCAGACACACAGAGACACTAAGACACCCACCCACAGACACACAGAGACATTAACACACACACTCGCAAACACACAGAGGCACTAATACACACACTCACACAAATACACACACTCGCAGATACATAGAGACACTAACACACACTCGCAGACACACAGATACACTAATACACACACTCGCAGATACATAGAGACACTAACACACACACTCGCAGACACACAGAGACACTAATACACACTCACACACACACAAATACACACACTCACAGACACACAGAGACATAAACACTCTCGTAGACACACAGCGGCACTAATACATACACTCGCAGACACACAAAGCCACTAACACACGCTCGCAGACACATATAGACACTAACACACACACTCGCAAACACACAGAGGCACTAATACACACACTCACATGGACACAAATACACACACTCGCAGACACACAGAGACACTAATACACACTCTCGCAGACACACGGAGCCAATAATACACTCACTCGCAGACACACAGAGACACTAATACACACACTCGCAGACACACAAATACACACACTCGCAGACTCCCAGTGACACTAACACACACTCGCAGATACATAGAGACTCTAACACACACACTCGCAGACACATAGAGACACTAACACACACACTGTCAAACACACAGAGGCACTAATACACACACTCACACAAATACACACACACTCAGACACACAGAGAAACTAATAAACACTCTCCCAGACACACAGAGACACTAATACACACACTCGCAGACTCACAGAGACACCAACACACAAACACACACTCACAGGCACACAGAGACACTAATACACACACTCGCAGACACACAAATACACATATTCGCAGACACACAGCTACCCTAACATACACTCGCAGACACACAGAGACACTAACACACACTCACAGACACACAGAGGCACTAACAGACACTCGCAGACACACAGAGACACTAATACACAAACACCCACTCACAGGCACACAGAGACACTAATACACACACTTGCAGACACAGAAATAAACACACTCGCAGACTCACAGAGACAGTACCACACACTCACAGACACACAGAGACACTAATACACACACTCGCAGACACAGAAATACACACACTCGTAGACACACAGAGACACTAACACACAAACACACACTCAAAGATACTCTAATAGACACTCTCGCAGACACACAGAGAGACACTGATACACACACTCGCAGAGACACAGAGACACTAATACACACACTCGCAGACACACAGATACACTAACACACACTCGCAGACACACAGAGACACTAATACACACACTCACAGACACTCAGAGGCGCGAATACACACACTCACAGACACACCGAGGCAATAACACACACACTCGCAGACACACAGAGGCACTAATACACCCACCCACAGACACACAGAGACACTAATACACACACTCACAGACACACAGAGACACTAACACACACTCACAGACACACAGAGACACTAATACACACAATCGCAGACACACAGAGACACTAATACACACACTCACAGACACACAGAGACACTAATACACACACTCGCAGACACACAAATACACACAGAAATACACCCACCCACAGACACACAGAGATACTAATACGCACAATCGCAGACACACAGAGGCACTAACACACACACTCGCCGACACACAGAGACACTAATACACACACCCACAGACACACAGAGACACTAATACACACACTCACAGACACTCAGAGGCACTAATACACACACTCGCAGACAGACAGAGACACTAATACGCACACTCTCGCAGGCACACAGAGACACTAATACACACACTCACAGACACACAGATACACTAACACACACTCTCGCAGACACACAGAGACACTAATACACACACTCACAGACACACAGAGGCACTAACACAAACACTCGCAGACACACAGAGACACTAATACACACACCACAGACACACAAATACACACACTCACAGACACAGAAATACACACACTCACAGACACACTAACACACACTCACAGACACACAGAGACACTAATACACACAATAGCAGACACACAGAGACACTAATACACACATTCAAAGACACACAGAGACACTAACACACACTCACAGACACAGAGAGACACTAATAAACACTCACAGAAATACACACACTCACAGGCACACAGAGACACTTCCACTCACTCACAGACACACAGAGACACTAATACACACCCTCACAGACATTCAGAGGCACGAATACACACACTCACAGACACACAGAGGCACTAACACACACTCTCGCAGGCACACAGAGACACTAACACACACACTCACAGACAGACAGAAACACTAACACACACTCTCGCAGACACACAGAGACACTAATACACACACTCACAGACACACAGAGGCACTAACACAAACACTCGCAGACACACAGAGACACTAATACACACACCACAGACACACAAATACACACACTCACAGACACAGAAATACACACACTCACAGACACACAGAGACACTAACACACACTCACAGACACTAATACACACAATCGCAGACACACACAGACACTAATACACACAATAACAGGCACTCGGAAGCACTAATACACACACTCGCATACACACAGAGACACTAATACGCACACTCGCAGACACAGAAATACACACACTCACAGACACACAGAGACACTAACACTCACTCACAGACACTAATACACACAATCGCAGACACACACAGACACTAATACACACACTCACAGGCACTCAGAGGCACTAATACACACAATCGCAGACACACAGAGACACTAATACACCCACTCGCAGACACAGAAATAGACACACCCACAGACACACTAGTACACACACTCACAGACACACAGAGACACTAACACACAAACACACTCTCGCAGGCACACAGAGAGACACTAATACACACACTCGCAGACACACAAATACACACAGAAATACACCCACCCACAGACACACAGAGATACTAATACACACAATCGCAGACACACAGAGACACTAAGACACCCACCCACAGACACACAGAGACATTAATACACACACTCACAGACACATAGAGACACTAACACACACACTCGCAGACACACAGAGACACTAATACACACACTCGCAGACACACAAATACACACACTCGCAGACTCACAGAGACACTAACACACACTCGCAGACACATAGAGACACTAACATACTCACTCGCAGACACACAGAGACACTAATACACACTCACACACACACAAATACACACACTCACAGACACACAGAGACATAAACACTCTCGTAGACACACAGCGGCACTAATACATACACTCGCAGACACACAAAGCCACTAACACACGCTCGCAGACACATATAGACACTAACACACACACTCGCAAACACACAGAGGCACTAATACACACACTCACATGGACACAAATACACATACTCGCAGACACACAGAGACACTAATACACACACTCGCAGACACGCAAATACACACAGAAATACACCCACCCACAGACACACAGAGATACTAATACACACAATCGCAGACACACAGAGACACTAAGACACCCACCCACAGACACACAGAGACATTAACACACACACTCGCAAACACACAGAGGCACTAATACACACACTCACACAAATACACACACTCGCAGATACATAGAGACACTAACACACACTCGCAGACACACAGATACACTAATACACACACTCGCAGATACATAGAGACACTAACACACACACTCGCAGACACACAGAGACACTAATACACACTCACACACACACAAATACACACACTCACAGACACACAGAGACATAAACACTCTCGTAGACACACAGCGGCACTAATACATACACTCGCAGACACACAAAGCCACTAACACACGTTCGCAGACACATATAGACACTAACACACACACTCGCAAACACACAGAGGCACTAATACACACACTCACATGGACACAAATACACACACTCGCAGACACACAGAGACACTAATACACACTCTCGCAGACACACGGAGCCAATAATACACTCACTCGCAGACACACAGAGACACTAATACACACACTCGCAGACACACAAATACACACACTCGCAGACTCCCAGTGACACTAACACACACTCGCAGATACATAGAGACTCTAACACACACACTCGCAGACACATAGAGACACTAACACACACACTGTCAAACACACAGAGGCACTAATACACACACTCACACAAATACACACACACTCAGACACACAGAGACACTAATAAACACTCTCCCAGACACACAGAGACACTAATACACACACTCGCAGACTCACAGAGACACCAACACACAAACACACACTCACAGGCACACAGAGACACTAATACACACACTCGCAGACACACAAATACACATATTCGCAGACACACAGCTACACTAACATACACTCGCAGACACACAGAGACACTAACACACACTCACAGACACACAGAGGCACTAACAGACACTCGCAGACACACAGAGACACTAATACACAAACACCCACTCACAGGCACACAGAGACACTAATACACACACTTGCAGACACAGAAATAAACACACTCGCAGACTCACAGAGACAGTACCACACACTCACAGACACACAGAGACACTAATACACACACTCGCAGACACAGAAATACACACACTCGTAGACACACAGAGACACTAACACACAAACACACACTCACAGATACTCTAATAGACACTCTCGCAGACACACAGAGAGACACTGATACACACACTCGCAGAGACACAGAGACACTAATACACACACTCACAGACACACAGATACACTAACACACACTCGCAGACACACAGAGACACTAATACACACACTCACAGACACTCAGAGGCGCGAATACACACACTCACAGACACACCGAGGCAATAACACACACACTCGCAGACACACAGAGGCACTAATACACCCACCCACAGACACACAGAGACACTAATACACACACTCACAGACACACAGAGACACTAACACACACTCACAGACACACAGAGACACTAATACACACAATCGCAGACACACAGAGACACTAATACACACACTCACAGACACACACAGACACTAATACACACACTCACAGACACTCAGAGGCACGAATACATACACACAGAGACACTAATACACACACTCGCTGACACAGAAATACACCCACCCACAGACACACCAAGACACTAAAACACACAATCGCAGACACACAGAGACACTAATACACACACTCGCAGACACACAGAGACACTACTACACACACCCACAGACACACAGTGACATTAATACTCACACTCGCAGACACAGAAATACACACACTCACAGAAACACAGAGACACTAACACACACTCACAGACACACAGAGACACTAATACACACAATCGCAAACACACAGAGACACTAATACACGCACTCACAGACACTCAGAGGCACTAATACACACACTGGCAGACACACAGAGACACTAATACACACACTTGCAGACACACCCACAGACACACAGGGACACTAGTACACACACTCACAGACACACAGAGACACTAACACACAAACACACTCTCGCAGACACACAGATATACACTAATACACACACCCGGAGACACATAGAGACACTAACACACACACCCGCAGTCACACAGCGACACTAATATACACACTCGCAGACACACAAATTCACACACTCGCAGACTCACAGAGACACTAACACACACTCGCAGACACACAGATACACTAATACACACACTCGCAGCTACATAGAGACACTAACACACACACTCGCAGACACACAGAGACACTAATACACACTCACACAAATACACACACTCACAGACACACAGAGCCACTAACCCACGCTCGCAGACACATCGAGACACTAACACACACACTCGCAAACACACAGAGGCACTAATACACACACTCACACAGACACAAATACACGCACTCGCAGACACACAGAGACACTAATACACACTCTCGCAGACACACAGAGCCACTATTGCACTCACTCACAGGCACACAGAGACACTAATACACACACTCACACAAATACACACACTGGCAGACACACAGAGACAGCAATAAACACTCTCGCAGACACACAGAAACATTAATGCACACGCTCGCTGACTCAGAGACACTAATACACACACTCGCAGACACACAAATACACACACTCACAGACACACAGATACACTAACATACACTCGCAGACACACAGAGACACTAACACACACTCACAGACACACAGGGGCACTAACACACACTCGCAGACACACAGAGACACTAACACACAAACACACACTCACAGGCACACAGAGACACTAATACACACACTCGCAGACACACAAATACACACACTCGCAGACTCACAGAGACACTAACGCACACTCACAGACACACAGAGGCACTAATACACACACACACAGACACACACATACACACACTCGTAGACACACAGAGACACTAACACACAAACACACATTCACAGGCACACAGAGACTCTAATAGACACTCTCGCAGACACACAGAGAGACATTAATACACACACTCGCAGACACATAGAGATACTAACACACACACTCGCAGACACACAGAGACACTAATACACACACCCACAGACACTCAGAGGCACGAATACACACACTCACAGAGACACAGAGGCACTAACACACACACTCGCAGACACACAGAGACACTAATACACACACCCACAGACACACAGAGACACTAATACACACACTCACAGTCACAGAGAGACACTAATATACACACTCACAGACACTCAGAGGCACGAATACATATATACAGAGACACTAATACACACACTCGCAGATACAGAAATACACACACCCACAGATACACAAAGACACTAATACACACATTCACAGTCAGACTCACAGAGACCCTAACACACAAACACACACTCACAGGCACACAGAGACACTAATACACACACTCGCAGACACACAAATACACACACTCGCAGACACACAGATACACTAACACACACTCATAGACACAGAGAGACACTAATACGCACACTCGCAGACACACAGATACACTAACACACACACTAGCAGACACAGAGACACTAATACACACACTCGCAGACACACAAATACACACACTCGCAGACACACAGAGACACTAATACACACACACGCAGACACACAAATACACACACTCGCAGACACACAGATACACTAACACACACTCACAGACACACAGATACGCTAATACACACACCCTCAGACACACATAGACACTAATACACACATTCACAGACACACAGAGACACTAATACACACACTCGCAGGCACACAGAGACACTAACTCACACACCCACAGACAAACAGAGACACTAATACATACACTCACAGACACACACAGACACTAATACACACACTCGCAGACACAGAAATGCACACACCCACATACACACAGAGACACTAATACACACACTCACAGGCAGACAGAGCCACTAATACACACAATCGCAGACACACAGAGACACTCATACACACACTCACAGACACACAGAGGCACTAACACACACACTCGCAGACACACAGAGACACTAATACACACACCCAGAGACAAACAGAGACACTAATACACACACCCGCAGACACAGAAATACACACACTCACAGACACACAGAGACACTAACACACACTCACATACACACAGATACTCTAATACACACAATCGCGGACACACAGAGACACTAAGACACCCACCCACAGACACACAGAGACACTAATACACACACTCACAGACACACAGAGACACTAATACACACACTCGCAGACACAGAAATACACCCACCCACAGAAACACAGAGACACTAACACACACTCACAGACACACAGATATACTAATACACACAATCGCAGACACACAGAGACACTAATACACCCACCCACAGACACACAGAGGCAGTAATACATACAGTCACAGACACAGAGAGTCACTAACACACACTCACAGACACACAGAGACACTAATACACACAATCACAGACACACAGAGACACGAATATACACACCCAAAGACACACAGATACATTAAATCACACTCTCGCAGACAGACAGACACTAACATACTGTCTTTTAAAAAATATATATTTATTAAAGTTTTTTAAGACAATTTGTCCCCCCTTACAATCAATAACCCCCCCCCCCCTCCGCCGGAACAAAGTAAAAACGAGAAATCACGCAGAGCAAGATATATACATGGCAAAATGATATATTTACACAGCTTTGTACACTGGCCCTCACTCGCAGACACACAGATACACTAACACACACTCGCAGACAGACAGAGACACTAACACACACTCACAGACACACAGAGACACTAAAACACACAATCGCAGACACATAGAGACACTCATACACACACTCACAGGCACACAGAGACAATAATACACACACACGCAGACACATTAATACACACACTCGCAGACTCACAGTGACACTAACACACAAACACACACTCACAGACACACAGAGACTCCAATAGACACTCTCACAGACACACAGAGAGTCACTAATACACACACTCGCAGACACATTGAGACACTAACACACAAACTCGCAGTCACACAGAGACACTAATACACACACTCACAGACCACAGATACACTAACACACAGACTCGCAGACACACAGAGACACTAATACACACACTCACCGACACTCAGAGGCACGAATACACACACTTACAGACACACAGAGGCACTTACACACACACTCGCAGACACACAGAGGCACTAATACACACACCCACAGACACACAGAGACACTAATACACACACTCACAGACACTGAAATACACACACTCACAGACACACAGAGACACTAACACACACTCACAGACACACAGAGACACTAATACACACAATCGCAGACACACAGAGACACTAATACACACACTCACAGACACACAGAGACACTAATACACACACTCACAGACACTCAGAGGCACGAGTACATACACACAGATACACGAATACACACACTCGCAGACCCAGAAATACACCCACCCACATACACACAAAGACACTAATACACACACTCACAGACACACAGAGACACAAAAACACACATTCGCAGACCCACAGAGGCACGAATGCACACACCCACAGACACACAGAGACACGAATACACACACTCACAGACACACAGAGACACTAATACACACACTCACAGACACACAGAGACACTAATAAACACACTCACAGACACTGAAATACACACACAGACGCACAGAGACGCTAACACACACTCAGAGACACACAGATACACTAATACACACAATCACAGACACACAGAGACACTAATACACACAATCGCAGACACACAGAGACACTAATACACACACTCACAGACACAGAGAGTCACTAACACACACTCACAGACACACATAGACACTAGTACACATACTCACAGACACACAGAGACACTAACACGCAAACACACACTCACAGACACACAGAGACACTAATATATACACTCGCAGACACAGACATACACATACCCACAGACACACAGAGTCACTATCACACACAGAGACACTAACACACACTCACAGACACACAGAGACACTAAAACACACAATCGCAGACACATAGAGACACTCATACACACACTCACAGGCACACAGAGACAATAATACACACACACGCCGACACAGAAATACACACACTCGCAGACTCACAGAGACACTAACACACACTCACAGACACACAGAGACTCTAATACACACAATCGCAGAGACACGAATACACACACTCGCAGACACACAGAGACACTAATACACACACTCGCAGACACAGAAATACACACACACGCAGACTCACAGTGACACTAACACACAAACACACACTCACAGACACACAGAGACTCCAATAGACACTCTCACAGACACACAGAGAGACACTAATACACACACTCACAGACACTCAGAGGCACGAATACACACACTTACAGACACACAGAGACACTTACACACACACTCGCAGACACACAGAGGCACTAATACACACACCCACAGGCACACAGAGACACTAACACACACTCACAGACACTGAAATACACACACTCACAGACACACAGAGACACTAACACACAATCACAGACACACAGAGACACTAATACACACAATCGCAGACACACAGAGACACTAATACACACACTCACAGACCCACAGAGACACTAATGCACACACTCACAGCCACTCAGAGACACGAGTACATACACACAGATACACTAATACACACACTCGCAGACACAGAAATACACCCACCCACATACACACAAAGACACGAATACACACACTCACAGACACACAGAGACACTAACACGCAAACACACACTCACAGACACACAGAGACACTAATACACACACTCACAGACACACAGAGACACTAGTACACACACTCACAGACACACAGAGACACTAACACGCAAACACACACTCACAGACACACAGAGACACTAATACACACACACACAGACACACAGAGACACTAATACACACACTCACAGACACACAGAGACACTAATACACACACTCGCATACACAGAAATACACACACTCACAGACACACAGAGACACTAACACGCAAACACACACTCACAGACACACAGAAACGCTAATACACACTCTCGCAGACACACAGAGAGACACTAATGCACACACTCACAGTCACACAGAGACACTAACACACACTCACAGACACACAGAGACACTAATACACACAATCGCAGACACACAGAGACACTAATACACACACTCACAGACCCACAGAGACACTAATGCACACACTCACAGCCACTCAGAGACACGAGTACATACACACAGATACACTAATACACACACTCGCAGACACAGAAATACACCCACCCACATACACACAAAGACACGAATACACACACTCACAGACACACAGAGACACTAATACACACACTCGCAGACACACAGAGACACTAACACACACACACACACACACAGAGACACATATACATACACTCACAGACACACAGAGACACTAATATACACACTCGCAGACACAGACATTCACACACCCACAGACACACAGAGACACGAAAACACACACTCGCAGACACACAGAGGCACGAATACACACACCCACAGACACACAGAGACACGAATACACACACTCACAGGCACACAGAGACACTAATACACACACTCACAGACACACAGAGACACTAATAAACACACTCGCAGACACTGAAATACACACACACACAGACGCACAGAGACGCTAACACACACTCAGAGACACACAGATACACTAATACACACAATCGCAGACACACAGAGACACTAATACATACAATCGCAGACACACAGAGACACTAATACACACACTCACAGACACACAGAGACACTAATACACACACTCGCATACACAGAAATACACACATCCACAGACACACATAGACACTAGTACACACACTCACAGACACACAGAGACACTAATACACACTCGCATACACATAAATACACACTCTCACAGACACACAGAGACACTAACACGCAAACACACACTCACAGACACACAGAGACACTAATACACACACTCACAGACACACAGAGACACTAGTACACACACTCACAGACACACAGAGACACTAACACGCAAACACACACTCACAGACACACAGAGACACTAATACACACACTCACAGACACACAGAGACACTAATACACACACTCACAGACACACAGAGACACTAGTACACACACTCGCATACACAGAAATACACACACTCACAGACACACAGAGACACTAACACGCAAACACACACTCACAGACACACAGAAACGCTAATACACACTCTCGCAGACACACAGAGAGACACTAATACACACACTCGGAGACACATAGAGACACTAACACACACACTCGCAGGCACACAGAGACACTAATGCACACACTCACAGACACACAGAGACACTAACACACACTTGCAAACGCACAGAGGCACTAATACACACACTAACACAAAACACACACTCGCAGACACACAGAGACACTAATAAACACTCTCGCAGACACCCAGAAACACTAATACACACACTCGCAGACACAGATACACAAATACACACACTCACAGTCACACAAATACACACACTCGCAGACACACAGATACAGTAACACACACTCGCAGACACACAGGGACACTAACACACACTCACAGACACAGAGAGACACAAACACACACTCGCAGACACACAGAGACACTAACACACAAACACACACTCACAGACACACAGATACACTAATACACACACTCGCAGACAGATAAATACACACACTCGCAGACTCACAGAGATACTAACACACACTCACAGACACACAGAGGCTCTAATACACACACTCGCAGACACACACACTCGCAGACACACAGAGACACTAACACACAAACACACACTCACAGACACACAGAGACTCTAATACACACTCTCGCAGACACACAGAGAGACACTAACACACACACTCGCAGACAAATTGAGACACTAACACACACAAATACACACACTCACAGTCACACAAATACACACACTCGCAGACACACAGATACAGTAACACACACTCACAGGCACACAGAGGCACTAACACACACACTCGAAGACACACAGAGACACTAATACACACACCCACAGACACACAGAGACACTAATACACACACTCGCAGACACAGAACTACTCACACTCACAGACACACAGAGGCACTAACACACACTCACAGACACACAGAGACACTAATACACACAATCGCAGGCACACAGAGACACTAATACACACACTCACAGACTCTCAGAGGCACTAATACACACACTCGCAGACACACAGAGACACTAATACACACAATCGCAGGCACAGAAATAGACACACCCGCAGACACACAGAGACACTAATACACACACTCACAGACACACAGAGACACTAATACACACACTCGCAGGCACACAGAGACACTAACTCACACACCCACAGACAAACAGAGACACTAATACATACACTCACAGACACACACAGACACTAATACACACACTCGCAGACACTGAAATGCACACACCCACAGACACACAGAGACACTAATACACACACTCACAGGCAGACAGAGCCACTAATACACACAATCGCAGACACACAGAGACACTCATACACACACTCACAGACACACAGAGGCACTAACACACACACACGCAGACACACAGAGACACTAATACACACACCCACAGACAAACAGAGACACTAATACACACACCGCAGACACAGAAATACACACACTCACAGACACACAAAGACACTAACACACACTCACAGACACACAGATACACTAATACACACAATCGCGGACACACAGAGACACGAAGACACCCACCCACAGACACACAGAGACACTAATACACACACTCACAGACACACAGAGACACTAATACACACACTCGCAGACACAGAAATACACCCACCCACAGACACACAGAGACACTAACACACACTCACAGACACACAGAGATACTAATACACACAATCGCAGACACACAGAGACACTAAGACACCCACCCACAGACACACAGAGACATTAATACATACACTCACAGACACAGAGAGACACTAACACACACTCACAGACACACAGAGACACTAATACACACAATCGCAGACACACAGAGACACGAATATACACACCCAAAGACACACAGATACATTAAATCACACTCTCGCAGACAGACAGACACTAACATACTGTCTTTTAAAAAATATATATTTATTAAAGTTTTTTAAGACAATTTGTCCCCCCTTACAATCAATAACCCCCCCCCCCTCCGCCGGAACAAAGTAAAAACGAGAAATCACGCAGAGCAAGATATATACATGGCAAAATGATATATTTACACAGCTTTGTACACTGGCCCTCACTCGCAGACACACAGATACACTAACACACACTCGCAGACAGACAGAGACACTAACACACACTCACAGACACACAGAGACACTAAAACACACAATCGCAGACACATAGAGACACTCATACACACACTCACAGGCACACAGAGACAATAATACACACACACGCAGACACATTAATACACACACTCGCAGACTCACAGTGACACTAACACACAAACACACACTCACAGACACACAGAGACTCCAATAGACACTCTCACAGACACACAGAGAGTCACTAATACACACACTCGCAGACACATTGAGACACTAACACACAAACTCGCAGTCACACAGAGACACTAATACACACACTCACAGACCACAGATACACTAACACACAGACTCGCAGACACACAGAGACACTAATACACACACTCACCGACACTCAGAGGCACGAATACACACACTTACAGACACACAGAGGCACTTACACACACACTCGCAGACACACAGAGGCACTAATACACACACCCACAGACACACAGAGACACTAATACACACACTCACAGACACTGAAATACACACACTCACAGACACACAGAGACACTAACACACACTCACAGACACACAGAGACACTAATACACACAATCGCAGACACACAGAGACACTAATACACACACTCACAGACACACAGAGACACTAATACACACACTCACAGACACTCAGAGGCACGAGTACATACACACAGATACACGAATACACACACTCGCAGACCCAGAAATACACCCACCCACATACACACAAAGACACTAATACACACACTCACAGACACACAGAGACACAAAAACACACATTCGCAGACCCACAGAGGCACGAATGCACACACCCACAGACACACAGAGACACGAATACACACACTCACAGACACACAGAGACACTAATACACACACTCACAGACACACAGAGACACTAATAAACACACTCACAGACACTGAAATACACACACAGACGCACAGAGACGCTAACACACACTCAGAGACACACAGATACACTAATACACACAATCACAGACACACAGAGACACTAATACACACAATCGCAGACACACAGAGACACTAATACACACACTCACAGACACAGAGAGTCACTAACACACACTCACAGACACACATAGACACTAGTACACATACTCACAGACACACAGAGACACTAACACGCAAACACACACTCACAGACACACAGAGACACTAATATATACACTCGCAGACACAGACATACACATACCCACAGACACACAGAGTCACTATCACACACAGAGACACTAACACACACTCACAGACACACAGAGACACTAAAACACACAATCGCAGACACATAGAGACACTCATACACACACTCACAGGCACACAGAGACAATAATACACACACACGCCGACACAGAAATACACACACTCGCAGACTCACAGAGACACTAACACACACTCACAGACACACAGAGACTCTAATACACACAATCGCAGAGACACGAATACACACACTCGCAGACACACAGAGACACTAATACACACACTCGCAGACACAGAAATACACACACACGCAGACTCACAGTGACACTAACACACAAACACACACTCACAGACACACAGAGACTCCAATAGACACTCTCACAGACACACAGAGAGACACTAATACACACACTCACAGACACTCAGAGGCACGAATACACACACTTACAGACACACAGAGACACTTACACACACACTCGCAGACACACAGAGGCACTAATACACACACCCACAGGCACACAGAGACACTAACACACACTCACAGACACTGAAATACACACACTCACAGACACACAGAGACACTAACACACAATCACAGACACACAGAGACACTAATACACACAATCGCAGACACACAGAGACACTAATACACACACTCACAGACCCACAGAGACACTAATGCACACACTCACAGCCACTCAGAGACACGAGTACATACACACAGATACACTAATACACACACTCGCAGACACAGAAATACACCCACCCACATACACACAAAGACACGAATACACACACTCACAGACACACAGAGACACTAACACGCAAACACACACTCACAGACACACAGAGACACTAATACACACACTCACAGACACACAGAGACACTAGTACACACACTCACAGACACACAGAGACACTAACACGCAAACACACACTCACAGACACACAGAGACACTAATACACACACACACAGACACACAGAGACACTAATACACACACTCACAGACACACAGAGACACTAATACACACACTCGCATACACAGAAATACACACACTCACAGACACACAGAGACACTAACACGCAAACACACACTCACAGACACACAGAAACGCTAATACACACTCTCGCAGACACACAGAGAGACACTAATGCACACACTCACAGTCACACAGAGACACTAACACACACTCACAGACACACAGAGACACTAATACACACAATCGCAGACACACAGAGACACTAATACACACACTCACAGACCCACAGAGACACTAATGCACACACTCACAGCCACTCAGAGACACGAGTACATACACACAGATACACTAATACACACACTCGCAGACACAGAAATACACCCACCCACATACACACAAAGACACGAATACACACACTCACAGACACACAGAGACACTAATACACACACTCGCAGACACACAGAGACACTAACACACACACACACACACACAGAGACACATATACATACACTCACAGACACACAGAGACACTAATATACACACTCGCAGACACAGACATTCACACACCCACAGACACACAGAGACACGAAAACACACACTCGCAGACACACAGAGGCACGAATACACACACCCACAGACACACAGAGACACGAATACACACACTCACAGGCACACAGAGACACTAATACACACACTCACAGACACACAGAGACACTAATAAACACACTCGCAGACACTGAAATACACACACACACAGACGCACAGAGACGCTAACACACACTCAGAGACACACAGATACACTAATACACACAATCGCAGACACACAGAGACACTAATACATACAATCGCAGACACACAGAGACACTAATACACACACTCACAGACACACAGAGACACTAATACACACACTCGCATACACAGAAATACACACATCCACAGACACACATAGACACTAGTACACACACTCACAGACACACAGAGACACTAATACACACTCGCATACACATAAATACACACTCTCACAGACACACAGAGACACTAACACGCAAACACACACTCACAGACACACAGAGACACTAATACACACACTCACAGACACACAGAGACACTAGTACACACACTCACAGACACACAGAGACACTAACACGCAAACACACACTCACAGACACACAGAGACACTAATACACACACTCACAGACACACAGAGACACTAATACACACACTCACAGACACACAGAGACACTAGTACACACACTCGCATACACAGAAATACACACACTCACAGACACACAGAGACACTAACACGCAAACACACACTCACAGACACACAGAAACGCTAATACACACTCTCGCAGACACACAGAGAGACACTAATACACACACTCGGAGACACATAGAGACACTAACACACACACTCGCAGGCACACAGAGACACTAATGCACACACTCACAGACACACAGAGACACTAACACACACTTGCAAACGCACAGAGGCACTAATACACACACTAACACAAAACACACACTCGCAGACACACAGAGACACTAATAAACACTCTCGCAGACACCCAGAAACACTAATACACACACTCGCAGACACAGATACACAAATACACACACTCACAGTCACACAAATACACACACTCGCAGACACACAGATACAGTAACACACACTCGCAGACACACAGGGACACTAACACACACTCACAGACACAGAGAGACACAAACACACACTCGCAGACACACAGAGACACTAACACACAAACACACACTCACAGACACACAGATACACTAATACACACACTCGCAGACAGATAAATACACACACTCGCAGACTCACAGAGATACTAACACACACTCACAGACACACAGAGGCTCTAATACACACACTCGCAGACACACACACTCGCAGACACACAGAGACACTAACACACAAACACACACTCACAGACACACAGAGACTCTAATACACACTCTCGCAGACACACAGAGAGACACTAACACACACACTCGCAGACAAATTGAGACACTAACACACACAAATACACACACTCACAGTCACACAAATACACACACTCGCAGACACACAGATACAGTAACACACACTCACAGGCACACAGAGGCACTAACACACACACTCGAAGACACACAGAGACACTAATACACACACCCACAGACACACAGAGACACTAATACACACACTCGCAGACACAGAACTACTCACACTCACAGACACACAGAGGCACTAACACACACTCACAGACACACAGAGACACTAATACACACAATCGCAGGCACACAGAGACACTAATACACACACTCACAGACTCTCAGAGGCACTAATACACACACTCGCAGACACACAGAGACACTAATACACACAATCGCAGGCACAGAAATAGACACACCCGCAGACACACAGAGACACTAATACACACACTCACAGACACACAGAGACACTAATACACACACTCGCAGGCACACAGAGACACTAACTCACACACCCACAGACAAACAGAGACACTAATACATACACTCACAGACACACACAGACACTAATACACACACTCGCAGACACTGAAATGCACACACCCACAGACACACAGAGACACTAATACACACACTCACAGGCAGACAGAGCCACTAATACACACAATCGCAGACACACAGAGACACTCATACACACACTCACAGACACACAGAGGCACTAACACACACACACGCAGACACACAGAGACACTAATACACACACCCACAGACAAACAGAGACACTAATACACACACCGCAGACACAGAAATACACACACTCACAGACACACAAAGACACTAACACACACTCACAGACACACAGATACACTAATACACACAATCGCGGACACACAGAGACACGAAGACACCCACCCACAGACACACAGAGACACTAATACACACACTCACAGACACACAGAGACACTAATACACACACTCGCAGACACAGAAATACACCCACCCACAGACACACAGAGACACTAACACACACTCACAGACACACAGAGATACTAATACACACAATCGCAGACACACAGAGACACTAAGACACCCACCCACAGACACACAGAGACATTAATACATACACTCACAGACACAGAGAGACACTAACACACACTCACAGACACACAGAGACACTAATACACACAATCGCAGACACACAGAGACACGAATATACACACCCAAAGACACACAGATACATTAAATCACACTCTCGCAGACACACAGACACTAACATACTGTTTTTAAAAAATATATATTTATTAAAGTTTTTTAAGACAATTTGTCCCCCCTTACAATCAATAACCCCCCCCCCTCCGCCGGAACAAAGTAAAAACGAGAAATCACGCAGAGCAAGATATATACATGGCAAAATGATATATTTACACAGCTTTGTACACTGGCCCTCACTCGCAGACAAACAGATACACTAACACACACTCGCAGACACACAGGGAGACTAACACACACTCGCAGACTCACAGAGACACCAACACACAAACACACACTCACAGGCACACAGAGACACTAATACACACACTCGCAGACACACAAATACACACACTCGCAGACACACAGATACACTAACACACACTCACAGACACACAGAGAGACTAACACACACTCGCAGACTCACAGAGACACTAACACACAAACACACACTCACAGGCACGCAGAGACACTAATACACACACTCGCAGACACAGAAAAACACCCACCCACAGACAAACAGGGACACTAATACACACACTCACAGACACACAGAGACACTAATACACACACTCGCAGACACAGAAAGACACCCACCCACAGACACACAGAGATACTAATACACACAATCGCAGACACACAGAGACACTAAGACACCCACCCACAGACACACAGAGACATTAATACACACACTCACAGACACACAGAGACACTAATACACACACTCGCAGACACAGAAATACACCCACCCACAGACACACAGAGACACTAACACACACTCACAGACACACCGAGATACTAATACACACAATCGCAGACACACAGAGACACTAAGACACTCACCCACAGACACACAGAGACATTAATACACACACTCACAGACACACAGAGACATTAATACACACACTCACAGACACAGAGAGACACTAACACACACTCACAGACACACAGAGACACTAATACACACACTCGCAGACACACAGAGACATTAATACATACACTCACAGACACAGAGAGACACTAACACACACTCACAGACACACAGAGACACTAATACACACAATCACAGACACGCAGAGACACTAATATACACACCCAAAGACACACAGATACATTAAATCATACTCTCGCAGACACACAGACACTAACACACTCTCTTTTTAAAAATATATATTTATTAAAGTTTTTTAAGACAATTTGTCCCCCCTTACAATCAATAACCCCCCCCCCCCCCGCCGGAACAAAAGTAAAAACGAGAAATCGCGCAGAGCAAGATATATACATGGCAAAATGATATATTTACACAGCTTCGTACACTGGCCCTCACCCGTACGTACCAGTTTCCCCAACCCTTCATGTTATCTCTTGCTCATCCACCCTCCCAGGCAGTCCCCCCTTTCCCACCGCCCTTGTCCACCCCTCTCAGGACGTCCCCTCCACCCCCCCCCCCCAAGGTTGCTGCTGCTGCTGACCGCCCTTCCTCTAACACTCCGCGAGATAGTCTAGGAACGGTTGCCACCGCCTGTTAAACCCGTGCGCAGACCCTCTCAAGGCGAACTTAATCCTCTCCAACTTTATGAACCCAGCCATATCATTTATCCAGGCCTCCAGGCTGGGGGGCTTCGCCTCCTTCCACATTCACAAGATCCTTCGCCGGGCTACTAGGGACGCAAATGCCAGAATGCCGGCCTCTTTCGCCTCCTGCACTCCCGGTTCGTCCACTACTCCAAATAGTGCTAGCCCCCAGCTTGGCTTGACCCGGACTTTCACCACCTGAGATATTGCTCCCGCCACTCCTCTCCAGAACCTCTCCAGTGCCGGGCATGACCAAAACATATGGACCTGGTACACCGGGCTCCCTGAGCACCTTCCACATCTGTCCTCTACCCCGAAGAACCTACTCAACCTCGCCCCCGTCAAGTGCGCTCTGTGGACCACCTTAAATTGTATCAGGCTGAGCCTGGCACACGAGGAGGAGGAAGTAAACCTACCTAGGGCATCAGCCCACAGAGCTTCCTCGATCTCCTCCCCCAGCTCCTCTTCCCATGTACCCTTCAACTCTTCTACCAGCACTTCCTCCTCTTCTTTCAACTCCTGGTGTATTTCGAACACCTTGCCCTCCCCGACCCATACACCCGAGATCACCCTATCTTGAACTTCTTGTGCCGGGAGCAACGGAAATTCCCTCACTTGTCGCCTCACAAAAGCCCTCACCTGCATATATCTAAAGGCATTTCCCGGGCGTCACTCGAACTTCTCCTCCAGTGCCCCTCGGCTCGCAAACGTCCCGTCGATGAACAGGTCCCCCATTCTTCCAATCCCTGCCCGATGCCAGCCCTCGAACCCCCCGTCCATCTTCCCCGGGACAAACCGGTGGTTACCCCTGATCGGAGACCACACCGGTGCTCCCATTGCACTCCGGTGCCGTCTCCACTGGCCCCAGATCCTTAGCGTTGCGGCCACCACCGGGCTCGTGGTGTACTTTGTCGGCGAGAGCGGCAGCGGTGCCGTTACCAACGCCCCTAGGCTCGTTCCTTTAGAGGATGCCATCTCCATCCTCTTCCATGCCGCCCCCTCTCCCTCCATAACCCACTTGCGGATCATCGCCACATTTGCTGCCCAGTAGTAGCTCCCCAGGTTTGGCAGCGCCAACCCTCCTCGGTCCCTACTGCGTTCCAGGAACCCTCTCCTTACTCTCAGGGTCTTATTCGCCCACACAAACCCCATAATACTCCTGCCTACTCTCTTATAAAAGGCCTTAGTGATCACGATGGGAAGACACTGAAACACAAACAGAAACCTCGGAAGGACCACCATTTTGACCGACTGCACTCTACCCGCCAGCGAGAGAGGTAACATGTCCCATTTTTTGAAATCCTCCTCCATTTGCTCCACCAACCTCGTCAGATTCAGTTTATGTAGGGTCCCCCAACTCCTGGCTATCTGGATCCCCAGATACCGAAAGCTCCCTTCCGCCCTCCTCAGCGGTTGGTCCCCTATCCCTCTTTCTTGGTCCCCCGCCTGTAATACAAAGAGCTCACTCTTCCCTACATTGAGCTTATAGCCTGAAAACTCCCCAAACTCCCTTAGAGTCTGCATGACCCCCACCATCCCCTCCATTGGATCCGACACGTACAGCAACAGGTCATCCGCATATAGCCACACCCGATGCTCTTCTCCCCCTCGGACCACCCCCTTCCATTTATTAGACTCCCTCAATGACATGGCCAATGGTTCGATCGCAAATGCGAACAACAGGGGAGACCCCTGCCTCGTCCCTCGGTACAGTCGAATGTACTCCGACCTCCGCCGGTTCGTCACTACACTCACCATCGGGGCTCTGTAAAGGAGCTTAACCCAGTTGATAAACCCTCCCCCGAACCCAAACCTACGCAGCACCTCCCAGAGGTACTCCCATTCTACTCAGTCAAAGGCCTTCTCCGCATCCATAGCTGCCACTATCTCCGCCTCTCCCTCCCCTGGTGGCATCATTATCACGTTTAAGAGCCACCGCACATTGGTATTTAGTTGCCTGCCCTTTACAAATCCCGTCTGGTCCTCGTGGATTACCCCCGGGACACAGTCCTCGATCCTCGTGGCCAAGCACTTTTGCCAGCAACTTTGCATCCACATTGAGGAGCGAGATCGGCCTGTACGATCCACATTGCAGTGGGTCCTTGTCCCGCTTTAGGATCAAAGAAATTGTCGCTTCCGACATTGTCGGGGGCAGGGACCCCTCCTCACTTGCCTCATTAAAGGTCCTCACCAGTAGCGGGGCCAACATGTATGAGTACTTCCTGTAGAACTCCACCGGGAATCCGTCCGGTCCCGGGGCCTTCCCCGCCTGCATGCTCCCCAAACCCTTCCTCAGCTCCTCCAACCCAATTGGTGCCCCCAAACCAGCCACCTCTTGCTCCTCCACCCTCGGGAATCTCAGCTGATCTAGGAATCGTCTCACCCCCTCTTCCCCCGCTGGGGGCTGGGATCTGTACAGCTCTTCATAAAAGGCCTTGAATACCTCGTTTATTTTCGTCGCACTCCGAACCGTGGCTCCCATTCCATCTTTGACTCCCCCTATTTCCCTCGCTGCCATCCTCTTATGGAGCTGGTGTGCCAGCATCCGACTAGCCTTTTCCCCGTACTCGTAGGTCGCCCCCTGTGCCTTCCTCCACTGTGCCTCCGCCTTCCCTGTGGTCAACAAGTCAAACTCCGTCTGGAGCCGTCGTCTTTCCCCAAGTAATCTTTCCTCCGCAGCCTCTGCGTATCTCCTGTCCACCCGCAAGATCTCCCCCACTAACCTCTCCCTTTCCATCCCTCTGTCGTCTCCCTATGAGCCCTGATGGAAATTAGCTCTCCCCTGATCACCGCCTTCAACGCCTCCCATACCACCCCCACCCGGGGGACAACGGGGAGCGTTGTCGTTGCCCTCCAAGTAACTTTCGATACTTGGCAGCACGGTAGCACAGTGGTTAGCACAATTGCTTCACAGCTCCAGGGTCCCAGGCTGGATTCCGTCTTGGGTCACTGTCTGTGCGGAGTCTGCACATCCTCCCCGTGTGTGCGTGGGTTTCCTCCGGGTGCTCCGGTTTCCTCCCACAGTCCAAAGATGTGCAGGTTAGGTGGATTGGCCTTGATAAATTGACCTTAGTGTCCAAAATTGCCCTTAGTGTTGGGTGGGGTTGCTGGGTTATGGGGATAGGGTGGAGGTGTTTACCTTGGGTAGGGTGCTCTTTCCAAGAGTCGGTGCAGACTCGATTGGCCGAATGGTCTCCTTCTGCACTGTAAATTCTATGAAAAATTCTATGAAACACCCCCTCACCTTCCCACACACCACCTCATCAGCCAGCAGTCCCACGTCCAGCCGCCACGGCGGGCGTTGGTCCCTCTCCTCTCCCAGCTCCAGTTTGTAGCCACGTAAAATGGCTGCGTTCCGATTAATCTGGCCAAAACCCAGTTTGAAATGGCTAACCCGAAAGGCTGATGGGAAACGCAGCTAACAAGACACAAGCAGGCAGCTGCAGACAGTATTGCATATTCGGCTCTGGGAAGGTAGCCCAGATCGATACTCAGGGCTATCAACAGCCCATCAACCCAGTTATTTGCAGTTACATTCAGGACTGTTTGCAGCCCATCTATCCAGACATCTGCAGTTAAATCGGCTAACCCCGGGGACAATTGCAACACATTAGCAATTGAATACCGGGCCAGACCTGTCGGCGCCTGCAGTGGCCGAAACAAAGACAGGTGAGCGACCACCCCCCGATCGAGGAATCGCCTCACCATTGGACACATCAACCCCAGGGATTGCGGACAAATCCATTCACTTGGGACTCAGGGTCAAGGGCCGCCCCGGGAGATGGGAAGACCCTGGGCCCTATAAAAGTGAGGGGCCAAGTTCAGATCTCTCTCTCTCTCCTCTTTGACTGCTCGAGACCTTCGGGAGAACAGCAACCGGCAAGTGTAAGTTTGAATCCAGCGATCACTATCTGGTAGAGACACCTAGCCACCGACCTGTAGCAGCCTTTTGAATCCCGCGGGCCAGATTTGATTGGACAAGCCATTCGTTTCCCTGACCTGGTGGGCTCTTCCTAAGTTAAGTATTGGCCAGTAGTGATAGGTTTATTATATAGATAGTAGTATTAGGGTATTAATATTGCTTGTTGTATATAATATAGGACCGTTGTTTTAATCCTTACTAAGCGGTGTGCTGTGTTATTAATCATATCCTGAACTTGAACCACGTGGCGGTATCATAAAGATACCTGGCGACTCGTGAGCAAAGGTGACCTAAACAGAGCAAATAGACTAAGGCTAAAAAGAGCAACATAGTTGGCGACATCCTGACGGGACCCGACTTAGAAGTGGAAAACCACTCCGGGAGAACCCCAACATTTTGAATTAGAATCCAATCGGAGACAAAAAAAAACCCCACAAGTGTTCAAGCGGTTCTGGTTAATAATTCACAATTCCGAAGTGTGTATATGCATGCGTAACTAACAGGGTTATAAGGCAAAACTGAGAGATTTTTTGTTGCGTCAAAACTATCGGCAGTTGGTATTTCGGAAACTAGCGCAAGCCGTACCCGCATCTACGACACCACCTTAGCCCCCTGTTCCAAATTCGAACGTAACGAGCAGATAAGAGAGAGCCATGCAGGCAGTGCAAGCGATGCAGCGCCTCATGAACCCCGAAGATTTTGCTGTTGCACCAGTTAGCAGCGTAGGAACGGGACAGTTTCCCGTTTGGGAAGTGCAAATCCGCAAAATTCTGCAGGGCAAAGGATGGCCCATGTGGAAGGATTTCTGCAGTAACGACGACTCAGGTCCTGGAAGTATAGGGCATACTTGGTGGGAGAACCTGAGTGAGATCCACAAAAAGTGTTTAGCAAAAGCGCGCAAGCCGATGGCAATTGTGTCCTGTCTGGCACAATTGCGAGGCACAGAGGAGGTCGTCAGGACACTCCACAAGGAAACAGAAGGCATACGTCGTTGAGTAAAATCGATGTATGCGAAATTGAGAAAGAGAACTTGGAGATAAAAGGGAAATTAGCAGCAAAGGACGAAGAGGTGGCTGACGCCAAACGGGCTCACCAATCTTGTCCAGCACACTTGAGTAGTTTCCAGTCACAATATGAAAAGGCTTATCAGGACACGCAGCGTGCAGTCCTGGTAAAGAAAGAAACAGAAAACCAGTTAGAGACGCTCCAGAAACAATGCAGTGATCTCAAGGCAGCCTTGAGAGCGCTCCACGCCACAACCACGGAACAAAGGCAGAGGACTTTGGACCATGCAAAGTGCCGAAAGCAGATTGCAGACTTGAAAGCACTGCTTTCTGTCCAAAAGGGATTTCAAGAAACCTTTGGGGAAAGTTCAGAAAGGGAAGACGGCCCTGATTGGGAAGAATTGCAAGAGACAGCGCAGAGATATGTTCAGGGAGCATGTGCGCAGGGAAAACCCCAAAGGAGGAAAGCACCCCCACCCCCCCCCCCCACAACAGATAATACAGGCTCCCATGAACCCTTTAACAACCCACCGCACCGCCACAGCAGACGAGGCGGAAGTCTTATATTCCACCCCTCTCACAGTGACCCAATTACGGAACGCGTGTCCCAAACTCACACCGTTCCTCCCTGCTTCAGACGCACACCATTTCTTTGCCACCGTCAAACACCAGGCGACCGTGTACGGCCTGGATGAGAAAGAGCAGGTAAAGCTCACGGTCCTCAGCTTAGACCCATCGGTCGCAGCAGCCCTTCCCGACCCACAGAATGTAGGAGGAGGCACCCTTGCAGAAATGCATACCGCGATCCTGGATGCGATCGGGTACAACCAGGGCGACCCCGTAGATGGTCTGAATAAATGCAGACAGAAAAAGTCTGAACACCCCACAGCGTTCGCAGGACGCTTGTGGATTCACTTTGAAGCCGTTTTCGGCAACGTAGATCGTGCCCATTTGTCCGCAGACAATATGGCCAAATGGACCTGCACCCTTATCTCCCATGCCACGGAAGCAGGACAGAATGCCTGTAGCAATTATGACCCCTCGGAGGAGGCTCATAATGAGAAGTGGGTGGTCAAGAGATTGTCCTGCATTTGGGAACAAGCGGCTCACGGTAAATCAGCAACTAGAACCCCCGAGGAAAACCAAGCCGCCGCAGACGTGCAGGCAGTAAGAACCACTCTCCACAACCCCGCCTGGGTAAACGAGGGAAAGAGCAGCCCCCCAGCAAAACCGCAAAAATGCTACAATTACGGACAGTTGGGACATTTTGCTAAAGAATACAATGGCCCGAAGAAACCACAGAGTGCCCAACCGACAGGCACTCTCAATAAGAAAAAGGCAAAGCCCATAGCGACCGAGAACTGAGGTGTCCACATGATGATTTAAAGGAGACACTTGGTGAAAAGTGTTGTCCTTTCTGATGGAACCTGCAGAATGTTTTATAGAACATAGAACATAGAAAATACAGCACAGAACAGGCCCTTCGGCCCACGATGTTGTGCCGAACCTTTGTCCTAGATCAATCATAGATTATCACTGAATCCACAGTGCAGAAGGAGGCCACCCGGCCCCCCGAGTCCGCACCAGCCCCCGGAAAGAGCACCCCACCCAAACTCAACACCTCCACCCAACACCAAGGGCAATTTGGACATTAAGGGCAATTTATCATTGGCCAATTCACCTAACCTGCACATCTTTGGACTGTGGGAGGAAACCGGAGCACCCGGAGGAAACCCACGCAGACACGGGGAGGACGTGCAGACTCCGCACAGACAATGACCCAAGCCGAAATCGAACCTGGGACCATGGATCTGTGAAGCAATTGTGCTATCCACAATGCTACCGTGCTGCCCTTAAGAACAAATAAATCTGCACTATATAATTTTCCCGTAATCCATGTACCTATCCAACAGCTGCTTGAAGGTCACTAATGTTTCCGACTCAACTACTTCCACAGGCAGTGCATTCCATGCCCCCACTACTCTCTGGGTAAAGAACCTACCTCTGATATCCCTCCTATATCTTCCACCTTTCACCTTAAATTTATGTCCCCTTGTAATGGTGTGTTCCACCTGGGGAAAAAGTCTCTGACTGTCTACTCTATCTATTCCCCTGATCATCTTATAAACCTCTATCAAGTCGCCCCTCATCCTTCTCCGCTCTAATGAGAAAAGGCCTAGCACCCTCAACCTTTCCTCGTAAGACCTACTCTCCATTCCAGGCAACATCCTGGTAAATCTTCTTTGCACCTTTTCCAGAGCTTCCACATCCTTCCTAAAATGAGGCGACCAGAACTGTACACAGTACTCCAAATGTGGCCTTACCAAAGTTTTGTACAGCTGCATCATCACCTCACGGCTCTTAAATTCAATCCCTCTGTTAATGAACGCGAGCACACCATAGGCCTTCTTCACAGCTCTATCCACTTGAGTGGCAACTTTCAAAGCTGCATGAACATAGACCCCAAGATCTCTCTGCTCCTCCACATTGCCAAGAACTCTACCGTTAACCCTGTATTCCGCATTCATATTTGTCCTTCCAAAATGGACAACCTCACACTTTTCAGGGTTAAACTCCATCTGCCACTTCTCAGCCCAGCTCTGCATCCTATCTATGTCTCTTTGCAGCCGACAACAGCCCTCCTTACTATCCACAACTCCACCAATCTTCGTATCGTCTGCAAATTTGCTGACCCACCCTTCAACTCCCTCATCCAAGTCATTAATGAAAATCACAAACAGCAGAGGACCCAGAACTGATCCCTGCGGTACACCACTGGTAACTGGGATCCAGGCTGAATATTTGCCATCCACCACCACTCTCTGACTTCTATCGGTTAGCCAGTTCGTTATCCAACTGGCCAAATTTCCCACTATCCCATGCCTCCTTACTTTGTGCAGAAGCCTACCATGGGGAACTTTATCAAATGCCTTACTAAAATCCATGTACACTACATCCACTGCTTTACCTTCATCCACATGCTTGGTCACCTCCTCAAAGAATTCAATAAGATTTGTAAGGCAAGACCTACCCCTCACAAATCCGTGCTGACTATCCCTAATCAAGCAGTGTCTTTCCAGATGCTCAGAAATCCTATCCTTCAGTACCCTTTCCATTACTTTGCCTACCACCGAAGTAAGACTAACTGGCCTGTAATTCCCAGGGTTATCCCTAGTTCCTTTTTTGAACAGGGGCACGACATTCGCCACTCTCCAATCCCCTGGTACCACCCCTGTTGACAGTGAGGACGAAAAGATAATTGACAACGGCTCTGCAATTTCATCTCTTGCTTCCCATAGAATCCTTGGATATAACCCGTCAGGCCCGGGGGACTTGTCTATCCTCAAGTTTTTCAAAATGCCCAACACATCTTCCTTCCTAACAAGTATTTCCTCGAGCTTACCAATCTGTTTCACACTGTCCTCTCCAACAATATCGCCCCTCTCATTTGTAAATACAGAAGAAAAGTACTCATTCAAGACCTCGCCTATCTCTTCAGACTCAATACACAATCTCCCGCTACTGTCCTTGATCGGACCTACCCTCGCTCTAGTCATTCTCATATTTCTCACATATGTGTAAAAGGCCTTGGGGTTTTCCTTGATCCTACCCGCCAAAGATTGTTCATGCCCTCTCTTAGCTCTCCTAATCCCTTTCTTCAGTTCCCTCCTGGCTATCTTGTATCCCTCCAATGCCCTGTCTGAACCTTGTTTCCTCAGCCTTACATAAGTCACCTTTTTCCTCTTAACAAGACATTCAACCTCTCTTGTCAACCATGGTTCCCTCACTCGACCATCTCTTCCCTGCCTGACAGGGACATACATATCAAGGACACGTAGCACCTGTTCCTTGAACAAGTTCCACATTTCACTTGTGTCCTTCCCTGCCAGCCTATGTTCCCAACTTATGCACTTCAATTCTTGTCTGACAACATCGTATTTACCCTTCCCCCAATTGTAAACCTTGCCCTGTTGCACGTACCTATCCCTCTCCATTACTAAAGTGAAAGTCACAGAATTGTGGTCACTATCTCCAAAATGCTCCCCCACTAACAAATCTATCACTTGCCCTGGTTCATTACCCAGTACTAAATCCAATATTGCCCCTCCTCTGGTTGGACAATCTACATACTGTGTTAGAAAAGCTTCCTGGACACACTGCACAAACACCACCCCATCCAAACTATTTGATCTAAAGAGTTTCCACTCAATATTTGGGAAGTTAAAGTCGCCCATGACTACCACCCTATGACTTCTGCACCTTTCCAAAATCTGTTTCCCAATCTGTTCCTCCACATCTCTGCTACTATTGGGGGGCCTATAGAAAACTCCTAACAAGGTGACTGCTCCTTTCCTATTTCTGACTTCAACCCATACTACCTCAATAGGGTGATACTCCTCGAACTGCCTTTCTGCAGCTGTTATACTATCTCTAATTAATAATGCCACCCCCCCACCTCTTTTACCACCCTCCCTAATCTTATTGAAACATCTATAACCAGGGACCTCCAACAACCATTTCTGCCCCTCTTCTATCCAAGTTTCCGTGATGGCCACCACATCGTAGTCCCAAGTACCGATCCATGCCTTAAGTTCACCCACCTTATTCCTGATGCTTCTTGCGTTGAAGTATACACACTTCAACCCATCTTTTATGTTGTCTGTCTGTTTGTTACATGTTGTTCGTCCGACAGGAGAATGTTCTCACCGCCCCACACCCATTCACCTGAACTTTTTAGCTCTTTTCCAATTGGACAAGCCAGACGCTTGTACAGCGGTGCCAACTTGTTCACAGATACCTGGTCACCAGACCAGATGCCCATTCAGAGGAACTAGCTTTTCAGCTGATACGTGGTCACCAGACCAGACGCCCGATCGTAGCTACTCTTCTGACTTGGTAGAATCAGAACAGTAACCCCTCTATGATGACTACATTTTTGTCCGTTCTTTGGTCGCTCAGCCAGTGGAGAAACGTCGTGAGACCCACCCTGCCTGGGGACCCCCACGTTGTTCAAAAACGCTCGGGTAGGGAAGATACGGTATTGGTAGCCGTCCTACCCGGGGACTCCACCCAATTATTACCCGTCGCGGCCCACACGCACCTCATTCGAACTTTTCTTTCAAAAACAGTTTTATTTTATTTAGGCAACCTTTGGGTTGCTGCCACATGCTATTTACGTGCTAGAACATTTGGATGATAAACCTAGCAATGTCTACCATTGGGAAGTGTACCGTGTCCAAACATTTGTTTTGAAAAAAAAAATGGGGGGGGGGAGAGTCACATACTGTGACCAATTATAAGGGCTTAATTTGCCCCAAGAAGGACAGACACACTAACACACCAGATATTAAACCAAAGTATTTACACACACTACGCTTGTCTTACAGAACTCCAGAAGCTCCAAGTCCAGAGAAAACCAGCGAACACAGGAAAAGGAAGGAAAGAAGACAGCCATGAGGACTCCCTTCTTCGTGCTCAACATGCTTGTTATGGACTTTTGGTTGTGCGGGAATGCAGACCCCATCACTCCAAACCCCTTTACTGTTAACACTTCACGGCCCAGTAGTACCGAGGGCCCAGTCACCAACCACGCTGCATTATCCTGGTGTGCCAAGTTCAAACTTGGTACTCCCTATCATACATCATTGAGGCACTGTTGGCATTGGCTATACTCGGTTTTGCAGTACAGACCACGCGCCTCCGCAAGTGGAAAAGGAGAGCGTACCGCGCTCGAACCCCGGTCTATCGGATCCAATCCCCGATATTCGGCTATGACCAGACCCCAGACCCCCGCGACATATGAATAATAAAACATGCACTGGCGGTTTTTCCTGTAACTAAAAAGAAAATGTATGGAAATGTATGATCCTCAGCTTGACTGCCAAGCCAGGAAAGAATATATTAAATGTTGTGATTGTTATTGTATGTTTAGAGAGATAAGATTGTATAATGCTTGAAAAATTGTTTAGGTAAAATTAGAGGTTCCCAGTTTATTTTTTTTATAGATACATGCCCCTGCCTGACATAACGCCCTCAAGAATTGTTTAGGTAAATTTTTGTGCATAGCTAGGGTCAGAGTAGTGGCCATGTAGGAGGTGCCCCCCCCCCCCCCCCCCCACCCAGTCAGGGAACGAAGAGGACAACATTTATGTGATCTTTCACGCTTCGCGTTAGGATCACAAAGCGGGTTGGAAGGCACGTAAAACGGCTGCGTCCCGGTTAATCTGGCCAAAACCCAGTTTGAAATGGCTAACCCGAAAGACTGCTGGGAAAAGCAGCTAAGAAGACACAAGCAGGCAGCTGCAGACAGTTTTGCATATTCGGCTCTGGGAAGGTAGCCCAGATCGATACTCAGGGCTATGAACAGCCCATCAACCCAGGTATTTGCAGTTACATTCAGGACTCTTTGCAGCCCATCTATCCAGACATCTGCAGTTTAATCGGCTATCCCCGGGAACAATTGCAACATATTAGCAATTGAATACCGGGCCAGACCTGTCGGCGCCTGCAGTGGCCGAAACAAAGACAGGTGAGCGACCACCCCCCCCGATCGAGGAATCGCCCCATTATTGGACATATCGAACCCAGTGATTGGGAACAAATCCAATCACTTGGGACTCAGGGTCAAGGGCCGCCCCAGGAGGCGGGAAGCTCCTGGGCCCTATAAAAGTGAGGGGCCAAGTTCAGATCTCTCTCTCTCTCCTCTTTGCCTGCTCGAGACCTTCGGAAGAACAGCAACCGGCAAGTGTAAGTTTGAATCCAGCGATCGCTATCCGATAGAGACTCCTAGCCACCGACCTGTAGCAGCCTTTTGAATCCCGCGGGCCAGATCTGATTGGACAAGCCATTTGTTTCCCTGACCTGGTGGGCTCTTCCTAAGTTAGGTATTGGCCAGTAGTGATAGGTTTATTATATAGAAAGTAGTATTAGGGTATTAATATTGCTTGTTGTATATAATCAATGACCGTTGTTTTAATCCTTACTAAGCGGTGTGCTGTATTGTTAATCATAACCTGAACTTGAACCACGTGGCGGTATCATAAAGATACCTGGCGACTCATGAGCAAAGGTGACGTAATCAGAGCAAATAGACTAAGGCTGAAAAGAGCAACAAGTTCCATCCAGTGTGGGGCATGGTGCGAAACGGCTATAGCCAAAGACTCCGTCCCCTCCACCCTCGGGATGAACGCCCTACCCAGAACAAAGAAATCTATCCGGGAGTAGGCTTTGTGTACATGGGAGAAGAAAGGTAATTCCCTGGCCTGCGGCCTTGCAAACCGCCATGGGTCCACTCCCCCCATCTGATCCATAAACCCCCAAAGTACCTTGGCCGCCGCCGGCCTCTTCCCAGTCCTTGATTTGGAGTGGTCTCGTGCTGGATCCAACACTGTATTGAAGTCCCCTCCCATTATCAGACCTCCTATCTCCAGGTCCGGAATGCGCCCCAACATGCGCTTCATGAATCCTGTATCTTCCCAGTTCGGGACGTCTACGTTTACCAACACCACCCACATCCCTTGCAGCCTACTGCTCACCATTACATATCGCCCTCCATTGTCTGCTACAATAGTCTTGGCCTCAAATGACACCCGCTTTCCCACCAATATTGCCACCCCTCTATTCTTCGCGTCCAGTCCCGAGTGGAATACCTGTCCTACCCATCCCTTTCTTAGCCTGACCTGGTCCGCCACCTTCAGGTGTGTCTCTTGGAGCATGGCCACGTCCGCCTTCAGTCCCTTTAAGTGCGCGAACACTCGAGCCCTCTTCACCGGCCCATTCAGGCCCCTCACATTCCACGTTATCAGCCGGATTGGAGGGGCTCTCCCCCCCCCCCCCCCCCCCACGCCCCGCCGATTAGCCATCTCCTTTTCTGGGCCAGTCCGTCTCCACGCCTCCCTCACCCTCCAGTCCCCTCGAGGGGGGAACCCCCGTCCCGACCACCTCTTCTGTGTCCCATTCCCTTTCGGCCAGTGCAGCAGCACCCCTTTCCCACCCCTCCCCCTCCCCTCCCTCCCCCCCCCCCCCGCGTGACCCCTGTCTAGCTTTTTTGCTCCCCCCATGTCACTCCCGTAAGTCAGCTGACGCCTGCTGACCCCGGCTTCCCCCGCCGTCCCATTGGCCTCCCCGTGTGGGAGTCTCCCAATCCATCAGCATTTCTTCGTTCCCCTTCCCACCTTTCCAAAGCCCGCTCCGCCCCCTCTGGCACAGCTCCTGTCGCGGCCTTGTCTCTCTCCCCCAGCCCATGTAACATTCCTGCGTGTGATTGACCCCCTATATACCACAACCATCACACATCAAACCCCAAAACATCCCCCCCACCCTCACAAACCCTCAGTTAGAGTCCAACTTTTCGGCTTGTACAAAGGTTCACGCCTCTTCAGGCGTTTCAAAGTAATAGTGTTGGCCCTTGTATGTGACCCACTGTCGCGCTGGCTGCAGCATTCCGAATTTCACTTCTTTCCGGTACAACGCCACTTTGGCTCGGTTGAAACCCACTCTTTGCTTTGCAACCTCCGCGCTCCAGTCCGGGTATATTCGGTCTCTGCATTGTCCCACTTACTGCTCCGCTCCTTCTTGGCCCATCTCAGGACCCACTCTCTGTCCATGAACCGGTGGAACCTCACCACCATCGCCCTTGGCGGCTCATTTGCCTGGGGCTTCTTCACCAGCACCCGATGTGCCCCGTCCAACTCCAGCGACCTCGAAGGGGCCTTCGTGCCCATCATCACCTCGAGCATTGTGCTCGGTAATGCCCTGGCATCAGCCCCCTCCACTCCCTCAGGGAGACCCAGGATTCGCAGATGCTTTCTCCTCGAACTGTTCTCCAGGTCTTCGAGTCTTCCCGCCCACCTCTTGTGTAGCGCCTCGTTCAGCTCCACTCTCACCGCCTGGCCCACGAGCTCGTCCTCGTTCTGACTGACTCTTTTCTGTACCTCCTGGATCTTAGCTTTGTGGGCCTTCTGGGTGATCCCGAGTCCTTCAATTGCCGAAAGCTTAGGCGCCAACATCTCCTTGCGCATCTCCTCACGCTGCTCCTCGAAGCAGCGCTTGATAAACTCCTGCAGCTCCCCTTTGTCCCTGGCCGCCGCCATTTTGTTTTCTTCCCCTCGCTTCTCCTGTTGCTCCAGTGCCGCTCCTTTGTCCGTTACACTTCTGGTCCGTTCATAGAAGTTGGGGGGGGGGGGGGTCCTCTCTCTTCTCTTCCCCACGGGCTGCGTCAAAAAAAAAAAAAGTTCCGTTGGGGCTCCTCTGACGAGCCCGAAAGTCCGTGGTAGCGGGAGCTACCGAATCGTGCGGCTTAGCTCCACATAGCCGCAACCGGAAGACGAGAGGGAATCCATTTGGCAGTGTTCGCTTCACCAGTCTGCCTCAAAATGTCTATGGAAACTCCTGAAAAAGGTCTGGGAGTACGTTCTGGATGGGAGCTGCCGAATGCGCGACCTACTCCTCCATGCCCGCCAGCGGAAGCCTCGTCCCCGCTTCTTCAATGGCCTTGGTAGATGTTTTCACAGTTGTTCCCTATGCTGCTAGAATTCACCTTTGATAGAGTCAAGTCAGATTGCAGCTTTAGGCTTGCCCTTCCCCCGCCTGCATGCTGGAAGAGGCCCTGTTTATCCTGTTGCAGTCAAATCTTTTACTGTTTCTGCCTGGTCTGGTAGCCAAAAGACATAACATTCCTGGGGGACACTGTCAGGGGAATGCTGCAGTCTTCTACCCACACCGGGAAATGTCAAACAAATGACATGGAGGCCCTGGAAGAGAGCCCAAAAGTCCGTTCCAAGCGGGAGCTACCGAATATGCGATCGAGCTCTGCACAGCCACACACTGAAATCCGCCTGTATATAGTTGACCATTTACAGCTCAATAATCCCTGGGAGCAGGGGACAGGCAGTGTGGTCCGGGAGCCCCCAATTAAAAAGCTGCTTCAGAGACCTCTGTGCTGTATATAGTTAACCATTTACTGCTCAATAATCCCTGGGAGCAGGGGACAGGCAGTGTGGTCCGGGAGCCCCCAATTAAAAAGCTGCTTCAGAGACCTCTGTGCTGTATATAGTTAACCATTTACTGCTCAATAATCCCTGGGAGCAGGGGACAGGCAGTGTGGTCCGGGAGCCCCCAATTAAAAAGCTGCTTCAGAGACCTCTGTGCTAAATATAGTTAACCATTTACTGCACAATAATCCCTGGGAGCAGGGACAGGCAGTGTGGCCTCGGGAGCACCCAATTAAAAAGCTGTTTCAGAGACCTCTGTGCCTGTATATAGTTAACCATTTACTGCTCAATAATCCCTGGGAGCAGGGGATAGGCAGTGTAGTCCGGTAGCCCCCAATTCATAAGCTGTTTCAGTGACTTCTGTGCTGTATATAGTTAATCATTTACTGTTCAAGAATCCCTGGGAACAGGCAGTGTGCCCTCGGGAGTCCTCTATTAAAAAGCTGTCTCAGAGACCTCTGTGCTGTATATAGTTAACCATTTACTGCTCATTTATCCCTGGGAGCAGGGGACAGGCAGTGTGGCCCGGGAGCCCCCAATTAAAAAGCTGTTTCAGAGACCTTTCTGCTAAATATCGTTAACCATTTACTGCTCAATAATCCCTGGGAGCAGAGGTCAGGCAGTGTGGCATCGGGAGCCCCCAATTAAAAAGCTGTTTCAGAGACATAAGTGCCTGTATAGAGTTAACCATTTACTGCTCAATAATCCCTGGGAGCAGGGGACAGGCAATGTGGCCTCGGGAGCCCCCAATTATAAAGCTGTTTCAGAGACCTCTGTGCTGTATACAGTTATGATGTGGAGGAGCCGGCGTTGGACTGGGGTGAGCACAGTCAGAAGTCTTACAACACCAGGTTAAAGTCCAACAGGTTTGTTTCGATGGCATTAGCTTTCGGAGCGCTGCTCCTTCCTCAGGCAGTGTGGCCTCGCAGCACCCAATGAAAAAGCTGTTTGGGAGACCTCTGTGCTGTATATAGTTAACCATTTACTGCTCAATAATCCCGGGGAGCAGGGGACAGGCAGTGTGATCCGGGAGCCCCCAATTAAAAGGCTGTTTGGGAGACCTCTGTGCTGTACATGGTTAACCATTTACTGCTCAATAATCCCTGGGAGCAGGGGTCTGGCAGTGTGGTCTCGAGAGCCCCCAATTAAAAAGCTGTTTCAGAGACCTCTGTGCTGTATATAGTTAACCGTCTACTTCTCAATAATCTCTGGGAGCAGGGGTCAGGCAGTGTGGCTCCGGGAGGCCCCAATTAAAAAGCTGTTTCAGAGACCTCTGTGCTGTATATAGTTAACCATTTACTTCTCAATAATCTCTGGGAGCAGGGGTCAGGCAGTGTGGCTCCGGGTGCCCCCAATTAAAAAGCTGTTTCAGAGACCTCTGTGCTGTATACAGTTAACCATTTACTTCTCAATAATCCCTGGGATCAGGGGACAGGCAGTGTGGCCTCGGGAGCCCCAATTAAAAAGCTGTTTCAATGACCTCTGTGCTGTATATAGTTAACCATTTACTGCTCAATAATCCCTGGGAGCTGGGGACAGTCAGGTTGGCCTCGGGAGCCCCCAATTAAAAAGCTGTTTCAGAGACCTCTGTGCCTGTATGTAGTTTTTAAAAAAAAAGATTTTCTTAAAGTTTTTCGATCAAGCAAGAATTTTCCATTTCTACAACTTTGGAACAATATATACATTGATCGTTTTTAAAATAATATATTAACTAACGGCAAGTGCCAACACAAATAAAAATAAAAACGAAAAGAAATAGTAACATTGAGAAGATAACTATGAACAACACATATGTAACAACACACAAAAATCCCCCAAAGACCCGAATGCCCCCTCCCCCCCCCCTCCCTGGGTTGCTGCTGTTGCCTTTCCTGTTTTCCCTTATCGCTCTGCGAGATAGTCGAGGAACGGTTGCCACCGCCTGGTGAACCCCTGAGCCGAACCTCTTAGGGCGTACTTTATCCGCTCCAATTTTATAAACCCTGCCATGTCGTTTATCCTGGCCTCCACGCCCGGGGGTTAACTTCTTTCCACATAAGTGGAATCCTTCGTCGGGCTACTAGGGACGCAAAGGCCTAAACATCGGCCTCTCTCGCCTCCTGCACTCCCGGCTCATCTGCAACCCCGAATATAGCCAACCCCCAGTTTGGTTCGACCCTGACCCCCACCACCTTTGAAATCACTTTTGCCACACCCACCCAGAACCCGTGCAATACCGGACATAACCAAAACATGTGGGTGTGGTTCGCAGGGCTTCCCGCGCACCTCCCGCACCTATCCTCCACCCCAAAAAACCTGCTCAATCTTGCTCCCGTCATATGCGCCCTGTGTAGTACCTTGAATTGGATCAGGCTGAGCCCGGCACACGACGACGAGGAACTTACCCTACTTAGGGCATTTGCCCACAGCCCTTCCTCAATCTCTTCCCCCAGCTCCTCCTCACATTTTCCTTTCAGTCCCTCTATCATCGTCTCCCCCTCGTCTCTCATTTCCCTGTATATATCGAACACCTTACCATCACCCACCCATGCCCCCGCAATCACGCTGTCCTGGATCACTTGCACCGGGAGCTGCAGAAATTCCCTCACCTGTTGCCTCACAAATGCCCTCACTTGCATATAACGAAATGCATTCCCAGGTGGCAACCCGTATTTTTCTGTCAGTGCTCCCAGACTCGCGAACGTCCCATCCAAGAACAAGTCCTTCAGTTGGGCAATTCCTGCTCGCTGCCAAGCTTGAAATCCCCCATCTATCCTTCCCGGGACGAACCTGTGGTTGTTCCTTATCGGGGACCACAGCGAGGCCCCCGTCACTCCCCTATGTCGTCTCCACTGCCCCCAAATCTTCAGAGTCGCCACCACCACTGGGTTTGTGGTGTACCTTTTCGGGGAGAACGCCAGCAGCGCCGTTGCCAGTGCTTTTAAGCTAGTTCCCCTACAGGACGCCATCTCCAGCCTTTTCCACGCCGCTCCTTCTTCTTCCCTCATCCACTTTCTTATCATTGACACGTTAACGGCCCAATAATAATCACTCAGACTCGGCAGTGCCCACCCTCCTCTATCCCTACTGCGCTGCAGGAACTCCCTCTTTACCCTTGGGATCTTTCCAGCCCACTCAAAGCTCATGATGCTCCTGTCCATCTTCTTAAAAAAGGTCTTTGTAATCAGTATGGGGAGGCACTGAAACACAAAAAGAAACCTCGGGAGGACCACCATTTTAACCGCATGCACCCTGCCCGCCAATGACAGGGGCACCATATCCCACCTCTTAAAGTCCTCCTCCATCTGCACTACCAGTCGTGTCAAGTTAAGCTTATGCAGGGTTCCCCAATCCCTGGCCACCTGGATCCCTAAATACCGGAAATCTCTTGTTACCCTCCTCAGCGGTAGCTCGTCTATTCCCCTGCCCTGTTCCCTGGGGTGCATCACAAACAGTTCACTCTTCCCCACATTCAGTTTGTATCCCGAAAACCCTCCAAACTCCCTGAGTGTCTGCATTATCTCAGGCATCCCTTCCACTGGGTCCGCGATATATAACAGCAGATTATCCGCGTATAATGACACCCGATGTTCTTCTCCTCCTCTAAGTACCCCTCTCCACTTCCAAGAGCCCCTCAGCGCTATGGCAAATGGCTCAATTGCCAACGCAAACAGTAACGGGGACAGGGGGCACCCCTGTCTTGTGCCCCTATATAGTCGAATGTAGTCGGATCGTTGCCTGTTCGTAATCACACTTGCCACCAGGGCCCCGTATAGGAGCCAAATCCATCTAATGAACCCCTCTCCAAATCCAAATTTCTTCAGTACCTCCCACAAGTAGTCCCACTCCACTCTATCAAATGCCTTATCTGCATCCATAGCCACCACTATTTCCGCTTACCCTCCGGTGGGGGCATCATCATCACCCCCAACAACCTCCGTATATTGGTATTCAATTGCCTCCCTTTAACAAATCCTGCTTGGTCACCATGCACCACCCCAGGGACACAGTCCTCTATCCTTGTTGCCATCACTTTGGCCAATAATTTGGCATCTACGTTCAGGAGGGAGACGGGCCTGTATGACCCGCACTGCAGCGGGTCTTTGTCTGTTTTCAGGATCAGCGATATCGTCGCCTCCGACATCGTCGGGGTAGTGTCCCCCTTTCCTTAGCCTCATTGAAGGTTCTCGTCAAGAGTGGGGTCAGCAGGTCCACATGTTTCTTATAGAATTCCACCGGGAACCCATCTGGTCCCGGGGCCTTCCCTGCCTGCATGTTCCCGATTCCTTTTACCACCTCCTCTACCTCAATCTGCGCTCCCAGTCCTGTCCTCTCCTGCTCCTCAATCTTCAGGAATCCAACTGGTCTAGGAAATGCATCATTCCCTCTTTCCCTTCCGGGGGTTGGGCCTTATGCAACCTCTCGTAGAATACCTTAAATACCCCGTTCACCCACTCCGCTCTCTATTCCATCCTTCTCTCCTCGTCTCTAACTCCTCCGATCTCTCTCGCCGCCCCCATCTTCCTCAGTTGTTGGGCCAGCAGTCCTTCTCTCCGTATTCATACTGAACTCCCTGTGCCTTCCTCCACTGCGTCTCCACCTTACCCGTGGTCAACAAGTCAAAGTCCGTGTGCAATCTCCGTCTTTCCCTGTGTAGCCCTTGGTCTGGAGCCTCTGCATATTGCCTATCCACCCTCAGAATCTCCCCAATCAGTCTCTCCCTTTCTTTACCCTCTTGTTTCCCCTTATGGGCCCTTATGGAAATCAGCTCCCCTCTCACCACCGCCTTCAGCGCCTCCCAGACTACTCCCACCTGGACCTCTCCGCCATCATTGACCTCTAGGTATCTTTCAATACATCCCCTCACCCTTCCACATACCCCTCGTCCGCCAACAGTCCCATGTCCAATCTCCAAAGTGGGCGTTGCTCCTTTTCCTCCCCTAGTTCCAGATCTACACAATGTGGGGTATGATCTGAAATGGCTATAGCCGAGTACTCCGCTCCTGCCACCTTCGGGATCAACGCCCTTCCCAGGGCAAAGAAATCTATCCGGGAGTACACTCTATGAACGTGGGGGAAGAAGGAAAACTCTTTACTCCTCGGTCTAGTAAATCTCCAGGGATCCACTCCTCCCATTTGCTCCATAAAGCCCGTAAGCACCTTGGCCACTGCCGGCCTCCTCCCGGTCCTCGATCTGGACCGGTCTAGCCCTGGGTCCAGCACCGTGTTGAAGTCCCCCCCCCCCCCATTACCAACTTTCCCATATCCAGGTCCGGGATGCGCCGCAACATACGCTTCATAAAGTTCACGTCATCCCAGTTCGGGGCATATACGTTCACCAGCACCACCGCCTCACCTTGCAATCTGCCACTCACCATCACGTACCTACCCCCACTGTCCACCACTGTGATCGTAGCCTCAAACGATACCCATTTCCCCACCGATATTGCCACCCCTCTATTTTTCGCATCCAAGCCAGAGTGGAATACCTGTCCCACCCATCCTTTTCTTAATCTGACCTGATCCGCCAGTTTCAGGTGCGTCTCCTGAAGCATGACCACGTCTGCCTTTAGCTTCTTTAGGTGCGCAAGTACCCTTGCCCTCTTAATCGGCCCATTCAACCCTCTCACGTTCCACGTGATCAACCGGGTTGGGGGGCTCTTTACCCCCAGCCCCCGATCGTCGACTAGCCATCCCCTTTTTTAAACCAGCTCCTCACCCGGTTCCCACGCAACCGCTTGTCCCCCAGAAAGCACCCTCCAGTCCCGACCATCCCATCCCATAACAGCTCCTCCTTCCCCTTATCAGCAGCAACCCAGTTAATCCCCCCCCCCCCCGCTAGATCCCGCTCTAGCTTAATTGCACCCCCCATATTGCTTCCCGGAGTCAGCAAACTCTGGCTGACCTAAATTCCCCCGTTTATCCTTAGCCTCCCTGCGTGTGAGGCCCCCTCGTTCCTACGCCCCCTTTTCCCGCCACACTTTCCATATCGCGGGAACAGAGCCCACATTTCTTCGTGTCCCCCTCCTTCGACGGAAAACATTCCCCCATCTGATTTACAATTTCTTGCCACCACCTCGCTACTTCATTCCAAACATTCTTTCCCAAATCTAGTCCAACTTCTCCTCTTGAATGAATGCCCACGCCTCCTCTGCCGTCTCGAAGTAGTGGTGTTTGCCCTGGTGTGTAACCCACAGTCTTGCCGGCTGCAACATTCCGAATTTCACTTACTTCCTGTGGAGCACCGCCTTGGCCCGATTGAAACTCGCCCTCCTTCTCGCCACCTCCGCACTCCAATCTTGGTAGACGCGGATCACCGTGTTCTCCCATCTGCTGCTCCGTGTCATCTTAGCCCATCTCAGGACCACCTCCCTGTCCTTGTAGCGGTGGAATCTCACCACTATTGCTCGCGGTGTTTCCCCTGCCTTTGGTCTTCTCACGAGGACCCGGTACGCTCCCTCCACTTCCAGGGGGCCCGTCGGGGCCTCAGCTCCCATTAAGGTATGGAGCATCATGCTCACGTGCGCCCCAACGTCCGCTCCCTCTGCCCCTTGGGGAAGACCCAGAATCCTTAAGTTCTTCCTCCTCGAGCTATTTCCCAGGGCTTCCAATCTCTCCATACACCTCTTGTGTAGAACCCCGTGCGTCTCCGTCTTCACCACCAAGCCCTGTATCTCGTCCTCATTTTCGGCAGCTTTTGCCTTCACTCCACGGAGCTCCATCTCTTGGGTATTTTGCGTCTCCTTCAGCCCCTCAATCGCCTGCACCATCGGCGCCTGCACCTCCTTCTTGAGCTCCTCCACACATCGCCGGAGGAACTCCTGCTGTTCCAGGCCCCATACCAACTGGGCTCCCTCAGCCGCCATCTTGCTTCTCCATTCCCTTCTTTGCCACTGCTCCAGAGGATCCTCCGCAATCTGGCCACTACTCTCACTTCTTTTCATCCACATCTAGGGGAACTCCTTCCTATGTCGCCTCACACTGGGTTTAGCCTTTGAAAATTTCCGTTGGGGCTCCCGATAAGAGCCCAAAAGTCCGTTGAAACGGGAGGTGCCGAAATGTGCGACTTAGCGAGTCAACGCTGCACCCGGAAGTCCCCTGCCTGTATATAGTTAACCATTTACTGCTCAATAATCCCTGGGAGCAGGAAAAGGCAGTGTGGCTCTGGGAGACCCCAATTAAAAAGCTTTGTCACAGATTTCTGCGCTGTATATAGTTAACCATTTGCTGCTCAATAAACTCTGGGAGTAGGGGACAGGCAGTGTGGCTCCGGGAGCCCGCGAATAAAAAGCTGTTTCAGTGACCTGGGTGCTGTATATAGTTAACCATTTACTGCTCAATAATCCCTTGGAGCAGGGGACAGGCAGTGTGGCCTCGGGAGCCCCCAATTAAAAAGCTGCTATAGTGACATCTGTGCCTGTATATAGTTAACCATTTACTGCTCAATAATTCATGGGAGCAGGTGACAGGCAGTGTGGTCCGGGAGCCCCCAATTAAAAAGCTGTTTCAGTGACCTCTGTGCTGTATATAGTTAACCATTTACTGCTCAATAATCCCTGGGAGCAGGGGACAGGCACTGTGCCCTCGGGAGCCCCCTATTAAAAAGCTGTGTCAGTGACCTCTGTGCTGTACATAGTTGATCATTTACTTCCCAATAATCCCTGAGTGCAGGAATTATGCAGTTTGGCTCCAGGATCCACCAATTAAAAAGCTGTTTCAGAAACCTCTGTGCTTTATATACTGAACCATTTACTGCTCAATAATCCCTGGGTGCAGGCGACTGGCAGTGTGGCCTCGCGAGCCTCCAATTAAAAAGCTGTTTCTGAGACCTCTGTGCTATATATAGTTAACCATTAACTGCTGAATAATCCCTGGGAGCACGGGACAGGCAGTGTGGTCCGCGAGCCCCCAATTAAAAAGCTGTTTCAGAGACCTCTGCGCCTGTATATAGTTAACCATTTACTGCTCAATAATCCCTCGGAGCAGGGGACAGACAGTGTGTCCTCGGGAACCCCCAATTAAAAAGCTGTTTCACAGACCTCTGTGCTGTATTTAGTTAACCATTTACTGCTCAATAATCCCTGGGAGCAAGGGACAGGCATTGTGGCCTCGGGAGCCCCCAATTAAAAAGCTGTTTCAGAGACCTCTGTGCTGTATATCGTTAACCATTTACTGCTCAATAATCCCTGGGAGCAGGAGACAGACAGTGTGGTCTGGGAGCCGCAAATTAAAAAGCTGTTTCAGAGACCTCTATGCTGTGTATAGTTAACCATTTACTGCTCAATAATCCCTGGGAGCACGGGACAGGCAGTGTGGCTTCGGGAGCCCCCAATTAAAAAGCTGTTTCAGAGACCTCTGTGCTGTGTATAGTTAACCATTCACTATTTCTCAATAATCCCCTTTCGTGTGATACAAGGAGCCCCTGCAGTGTTGCCTCAAACCCCCGCAGTGTAATGGTCACCATTACTGAGACGGGTTTTTAAATTCCGGATACAGAAACGGACAATGGAACTGTGACGTTAAGAGCCCCTTACAGAACCATCCACAGCCTGGTGTCAGGCTCCAGGCCATGCTGAAGGAGGTGACACCGTTCTGTAACCAGCTCCTTGTGAGATCAGATTTGACAGGACCATCCACAGCCTGGTGTCAGGCTCCAGGCCGTGCTGAAGGAGGCGACACCGTTCTGTAACCAGCACCATGTTATATCAGATTTGACAGGACCATCCACAGCCTAGTGTCAGGCTCCAGGCCGTGCTGAAGGAGGTGACACCGTTCTGTAACCAGCACCTTGGTATTTCAGATTTGACAGGACCATCCACAGCCTGGTGTCAGGCTCCAGGCCGTGCTGAAGGAGGCGACACCGTTCTGTGACCAGCACCTTATTATCTCAGATTTGACAGGACCAACCCGAGCCTAGTGTCAGGCTCCAGGCCGTGTTGAAGGAGGTGACACCGTTCTGTAACCAGCTCCTTGTTATATCAGATTTGACAGGACCATCCACAGCCTGGTTTCAGGCTCCAGGCCGTGCTGAAGGAGGCGACACCGTTCTGTAACCAGCACCTTGTTATATCAGATTTGACAGGACCTTCCACAGCCTGGTGTCAGGCTCCAGGCCGTGCTGAAGGAGGCGACACCGTTCTGTAACCAGCTCCTTGTTATATCAGATTTGATAGGACCATCCACAGCTTGATGTAAGGCTCCAGGCCGTGCTGAAGGAGGCGACACCGTTCTGTAACCAGCTCCTTGTTATATCAGATTTGACAGGACCATCCACAGCCTGGTGTCAGGCTCCAGGCCGTGCTGAAAGAGGTGACACCGATCTGTAACCAGCACCTTGTTATATCAGATTTGACAGGACCATCCACAGCCTGGTGTCAGGCTCCAGGCCGTGCTGAAGGAGGTGACACCGTTCTGTAACCAGCTCATTGTTATATCAGATTTGACAGGACCATCCACAGCCTGGTGTCAGGCTCCAGGCCGTGCTGAAGGAGGTGACACCGTTCTGTAACCAGCACCTTGTTATATCAGATTTGACAGGACCATCCACAGCCTGGTGTCAGGCTCCAGGCCGTGCTGAAGGAGGCGACACCGTTCTGTAACCAGCTCCTTGTTATATCAGATTTGACAGGACCATCCACAGCCTGGTGTCAGGCTCCAGGCCGTGCTGAAGGAGGCGATACCGTTCTATAACCAGCACCTTGTTGTATCAGATTTGACAGGACCATCCACAGCCTGGTGTCAGGCTCCAGGCAGTGCTGAAGGAGGCGACACCGTTCTGTACCCAGCTCCTTGTTATATCAGATTTGACAGGACCATCCACAGCCTGGTGTCAGGCTCCAGGCCGTGCTGAAGGAGGTGACACCGTTCTGTAACCAGCTCCTTGTTATATCAGATTTGACAGGACCATCCACAGCCTGGTGTCAGGCTCCAGGCCGTGCTGAAGGAGGTGACACCGTTCTGTAACCAGCACCTTGTTATATCAGATTTGACAGGACCATCCACAGCCTGGTGTCAGGCTCCAGGCCGTGCTGAAGGAGGTGACACCGTTCTGTAACCAGAACCTTGTTATATCAGATTTGACAGGACCATCAACAGCCTGGTGTCAGGCTTCAGGCCGTGCTGAAGGAGGCGACACCGTTCTGTAACCAGATCCTTGATATATCAGATTTGACAGGACCATCCACAGCTTGGTGTCAGGCTCCAGACCGTGCTGAAGGAGGGGACACCGTTCTGTAACCAGCACCTTGTTATATCATATTTGACAGGACCACCCACAGCCTGGTGTCAGGCCCCTGGCCGTGCTGAAGGAGGTGACACCGTTCTGTAACCAGCTCCTTGTTGTATCAGATTTGACAGGACCATCCACAGCCTGGTGTCAGGCTCCAGGCCGTGCTGAAGGAGGCGACACCGTTCTGTAACCAGCACCTTGTTATATCAGATTTGACAGGACCATCCACAGCCTGGTGACAGGCTCCAGGCCGTGCTGAAGGAGGCGATACCGTTCTGTAACCAGCTCCTTGTTATATCAGATTTGACAGGGCCATTCACAGCCTGGTGTATGGCTCCTGGCCGTGCTGAAGGAGGCGACACCGTTCTGTAACCTGCTCCTTGGTATATCAGATTTGACAGGACCATCCACAGCCTGGTGTCAGGCTCCTGGCCGTGCTGAAGGAGGCGACACCGTTCTGTAACCTGCTCCTTGTTATATCAGATTTGACAGGACCATCCACAGCCTGGTGTCAGGCTCCAGGCCGTGCTGAAGGAGGTGACACCGTTCTGTAACCAGCTCCTTGTTGTATCAGATTTGACAGGACCATCCACAGCCTGGTGTCAGGCTCCAGGCCGTGCTGAAGGAGGCGACACCGTTCTGTAACCAGCACCTTGTTATATCAGATTTGACAGGACCATCCACAGCCTGGTGACAGGCTCCAGGCCGTGCTGAAGGAGGCGATACCGTTCTGTAACCAGCTCCTTGTTATATCAGATTTGACAGGGCCATTCACAGCCTGGTGTCAGGCTCCTGGCCGTGCTGAAGGAGGCGACACCGTTCTGTAACCTGCTCCTTGGTATATCAGATTTGACAGGACCATCCACAGCCTGGTGTCAGGCTCCTGGCCGTGCTGAAGGAGGCGACACCGTTCTGTAACCTGCTCCTTGTTATATCAGATTTGACAGGACCATCCACAGCCTGGTGTCAGGCTCCAGGCCGTGCTGAAGGAGGCGACACCGTTCTGTAACCAGCTCCTTGGTATATCAGATTTGACAGGACCATCCACAGCCTGGTGTCCGGCTCCTGGCCGTGCTGAAGGAGGCGACACCGTTCTGTAACCAGCTCCTTGGTATATCAGATTTGACAGGACCATCCACAGCCTGGTGTCAGGCTCCAGGCCGTGCTGAAGGAGGCGACACCGTTCTGTGACCAGCACCTTGTTATATCAGATTTGACAGGACCATCCACAGCCTGGTGTCGGGCTCCAGGCCGTGCTGAAGGAGGTGACACCGTTCTGTTACCAGCTCCTTGTTGTATCAGATTTGACATGACTATCCACAGCCTGGTTTCAGGATCCAGGCCGTGCTGAAGGAGGCGACACCGTTCTGTAACCAGCACCTTGTTATATCAGATTTGACAGGACCACCCACAGCCTGGTGTCAGGCCCCAGGCCGTGCTGAAGGAGGCGACACCGTTCTGTAACCAGCTCCTTGTTATATCAGATTTGACAGGACCATACACAGCCTGGTGTCAGGCTCCAGGCCGTGCTGAAGGAGGCGACACCGTTCTGTAACCAGCACCTTGTAATATCAGATTTGACAGGACCATCCACAGCCTGGTGTCAGGCTCCAGGCCCTGCTGAAGGAGGTGACACCGTTGTGTAACCAGCTCCTTGGTATATCAGATTTGACAGGAACTTCCACAGCCTGGTGTCAGGCTCCAGGCCGTGCTGAAGGAGGCGACACCGTTCTGTAACCAGCTCCTTGGTATATCAGATTTGACAGGACCATCCACAGCCTGCTGTCAGGCTCCAGGCCGTGCTGAAGGAGGTGACACCGTTCTGTTACCAGCTCCTTGTTGTATCAGATTTGACATGACTATCCACAGCCTGGTTTCAGGATCCAGGCCGTGCTGAAGGAGGCGACACCGTTCTGTAACCAGCACCTTGTTATATCAGATTTGACAGGACCATCCACAGCCTGGTGTCCGGCTCCAGGCCGTGCTGAAGGAGGCGACACCGTTCTGTAACCAGCACCTTGTTATATCAGATTTGACAGGGACATCCACAGCCTGGTGTCAGGCTCCAGGCCGTGCTGAAGGAGGTGACACCGTTCTGTAACCAGCTCCTTGTTATATCAGATTTGACAGGACCACCCACAGTCTGGTGTCAGGCTCCAGGCCGTGCTGAAGGAGGTTACACCGTTCTGTAACCAGCACCTTGTTATATCAGATTTGACAGAACCATCCACAGCCTGGTGTCAGGCTCCAGGCCGTGCTGAAGGAGGCGACACCGTTCTGTAACCAGCTCCTTGGTATATCAGATTTGACAGGACCATCCACAGCCTGGTGTCAGGCTCCAGGCCGTGCTGAAGGAGGCGACACCGTTCTGTGACCAGCACCTTGTTATCTCAGATTTGACAGGACCAACCCGAGCCTGGTGTCAGGCTCAAGGCCGTGCTGAAGGAGGCGACACCGTTCTGTAACCAGCTCCTTGTTATATCAGATTGGACAGGACCATCCACAGCCTGGTGTAAGGCTCCAGGCAGTGCTGAAGGAGGCGACACCGTTCTATAACCAGCACCTTGTTGTATCAGATTTGACAGGACCATCCACAGCCTGGTGTCAGGCTCCAGGCCGTTCTGAAGTAGGCGACACCGTTCTGTATCCAGCTACTTTTTATATCAGATTTGACAGGCCCATCCACAGCCTGGTGTCAGGCTCCAGGCCGTGCTGAAGGAGGTGACACCGTTTTGCAACCAGAACCTTGTTATATCAGAATTGACAGGACGATCCACAGCCTGGTGTCAGGCTCCAGGCCGTGCTGAAGGAGGCGACGCCGTTCTGTAACCAGCTCCTTGTTATATCAGATTTGACAGGGCCATCCACAGCTTGGTGTCAGGCTCCAGGCCGTGCTGAAGGAGGTTACACCGTTCTGTAACCAGCACCTTGTTATATCAGATTTGACAGGACCATCAACAGCCTGGCGTCAGGCTCCAGGCCGTGCTGAAGGAGGGGACACCGTTCCGTAACCAGCTCCTTGTTGTATCAGATTTGACAGGGCCATCCACAGCTTGCTGTCAGGCTCCAGGCCGTGCTGAAGGAGGCGACACCGTTCTGTAACCAGCTCCTTGTTGTATCAGATTTGACAGGACCATCCACAGCCTGGTGTCAGGCTCCAGGCCGTGCTGAAGGAGGGGACACCGTTCTGTAATCAGCTCCTTGTTGTATCAGATTTGAAAGGGCCATCCACAGCTTGGTGTCAGGCTACAGGCCGTGCTGAAGGAGGCGACACCGTTCTGTAACCAGCACCTTGTTATATCAGATTTGACAGGACCATCCACAGCCTGGTGTCAGGCTCCAGGCAGTGCTGAAGGAGGCGACACCGTTCTGTAACCAGCACATTGTTATATCAGATTTGACAGGACCATCCACAGCCTGGTGTCAGGCTCCACGCCGTGCTGAAGGAGGTGACACCGTTCTGTAACCAGCTCCTTGTTATATCAGATTTGACAGGACCATCCACAGCCTGGTGTCAGGCTCCAGGCCGTGCTGAAGGAGGCGACACCGTTCTGTAACCAGCACCTTGGTATATCAGATTTGACAGGACCATCCACAGCCTGGTGTCCGGCTCCAGGCCGTGCTGAAGGAGGCGACACCGTTCTGTGACCAGCACCTTGTTATCTCAGATTTGACAGGACCATCCACAGCCTGGTGTCAGGCTCCAGGCCCTGCTGAAGGAGGTGACACCATTCTGTAACCAGCTCCTTGTTATATCAGATTTGACAGGACCATCCACAGCCTGGTGTCAGGCTCCAGGCCGTGCTGAAGGAGGCGACACCGTTCTGTGACCAGCACCTTGTTATCTCAGATTTGACAGGACCAACCCGAGCCTGGTGTCAGGCTCCAGGCCGTGCTGGAGGAGGCGACACCGTTCTGTAACCAGCACATTGTTATATCAGATTTGACAGGACCATCCACAGCCTGGTGTCAGGCTTCAGGCCGTGCTGAAGGAGGCGACGCCGTTCTGTAACCAGCACATTGTTATATCAGATTTGACAGGACCATCCACAGCCTGGTGTCAGGCTCCAGGCCGTGCTGAAGGAGGCGACACCGTTCTATAACCAGCACCTTTTTGTATCAGATTTGACAGGACCATCCACAGCCTGGTGTCAGGCTCCAGGCCGTGCTGAAGGAGGCGACACCGTTCTATAACCAGCACCTTTTTGTATCAGATTTGACAGGACCATCCTCAGCCTGGTGTCAGGCTCCAGGCCGTGCTGAAGGAGGCGACACCGTTCTGCAACCAGCTCCTTGTTATATCAGATTGGACAGTACCATCCACAGCCTGGTGTAAGGCTCCAGGCCGTGCTGAAGGAGGCGACACCGTTCTACAACCAGCACCTTGTTGTATCAGATTTGACAGGACCATCCACAGCTTGGTGTCAGGCTCCAGGCCGTGCCGAAGGAGGCGACACCGTTCTGCAACCAGCTCCTTGTTATATCAGATTTGACAGGACCATCCACAGCCTGGTGTCAGGCTCCAGGCCCTGCTGAAGGAGGTGACACCGTTGTGTAACCAGCTCCTTGGTATATCAGATTTGACAGGACCTTCCACAGCCTGGTGTCAGGCTCCAGGCCGTGCTGAAGGATGCGACACCGTTCTGTAACCAGCTCCTTGTTATATCAAATTTGACAGGACCATCCACAGCCTGGTGTCAGGCTCCAGGCCGTGCTGAAGGAGGCGACACCGTTCTATAACCAGCACCTTGTTATATCAGATTTGACAGGACCATCCACAGCCTGGTGTCAGGCTCCAGGCCGTGCTGAAGGAGGCGACACCGTTCTGTAACCAGCTCCTTGTTATATCAGATTTGACAGGACCATCCACAGCCTGGTGTCAGGCTCCAGGCCGTGCTGAAGGAGGCGACACCGTTCTATAACCAGCACCTTGTTAAATCAGATTTGACAGGCCCATCCACAGCCTGGTGTCAGGCTCCAGGCCGTGCTGAAGGAGGCGACACCGTTCTGTATCCAGCTACTTTTTATATCAGATTTGACAGGCCCATCCACAGCCTGGTATCAGGCTCCAGGCCGTGCTGAAGGAGGTGACACCGTTCTGTAACCAGCTCCTTGTTGTATCAGATTTGACAGGACCATCCACAGCCTGGTGTCAGGCTCCAGGCCGTGCTGAAGGAGGCGACACCGTTCTGTAACCAGCACCTTGTTATATCAGATTTGACAGGACCATCCACAGCCTGGTGTCAGGCTCCAGGCCCTGCTGAAGGAGGTGACACCGTTGTGTAACCAGCTCCTTGGTATATCAGATTTGACAGGAGCTTCCACAGCCTGGTGTCAGGCTCCAGGCCGTGCTGAAGGATGCGACAACGTTCTGTGACCAGCACCTTGTTATCTCAGATTTGACAGGACCAACCCGAGCCTGGTGTCAGGCTCCAGGCCGTGCTGAAGGAGGCGACACCGTTCTGTAACCAGCACCTTATTATATCATATTTGACAGGACCTTCCACAGCCTGGTGTCAGGCTCCAGGCCGTGCTGAAGGAGGCGACACCGTTCTATAACCAGCACCTTTTTGTATCAGATTTGACAGGACCATCCACAGCCTGGTGTCAGGCTCCAGGCCGTGCTGAAGGAGGCGACACCGTTCTATAACCAGCACCTTTTTGTATCAGATTTGACAGGACCATCCACAGCCTGGTGTCAGGCTCCAGGCCGTGCTGAAGGAGGCGACTCCGTTCTGTAACCAGCTCCTTGTTATATCAGATTTGACAGGACCATCCACAGCCTGGTGTCAGGCTCCAGGCCGTGCTGAAGGAGGCGACACCGTTCTGTAACCAGCTCCTTGTTATATCAGATTTGACAGGACAATCCACAGCCTGGTGTCAGGCTCCAGGCCGTGCTGAAGGAGGCGACACCGTTCTATAACCAGCACCTTTTTGTATCAGATTTGACAGGACCATCCACAGCCTGGTGTCAGGCTCCAGGCCGTGCTGAAGGAGGCGACACCGTTCTGCAACCAGCTCCTTGTTATATCAGATTGGACAGGACCATCCACAGCCTGGTGTAAGGCTCCAGGCCGTGCTGAAGGAGGCGACACAGTTCTATCACCAGCACCTTGTTGTATCAGATTTGACAGGACCATCCACAGCCTGGTGTCAGGCTCCAGGCCGTGCCGAAGGAGGCGACACCGTTCTGCAACCAGCTCCTTGTTATATCAGATTTGACAGGACCATCCACAGCTCGTGTCAGGCTCCAGGCCGTGCTGAAGGAGGTGACACCGTTCTGTAACCAGCACCTTGTTATATCAGATTTGACAGGCCCATCCACAGCCTGGTGTCAGGCTCCAGGCCGTGCTGAAGGAGGCGACACCGTTCTGTATCCAGCTACTTTTTATATCAGATTTGACAGGCCCATCCACAGCCTGGTGTCAGGCTCCAGGCCGTGCTGAAGGAGGTGACTCCGTTTTGCAACCAGAACCTTGTTATATCAGATTTGACAGGACGATCCACAGCCTGGTGTCAGGCTCCTGGCCGTGCTGAAGGAGGCGACGCCGTTCTGTAACCAGCTCCTTGTTGTATCAGATTTGACAGGACCATCCACAGCCTGGTGTCAGGCTCCAGGCCGTGCTGAAGGAGGCGACACCGTTCTGTAACCAGCTCCTTGTTATATCAGATTTGACAGGACCATCAACAGCCTGGCGTCAGGCTCCAGGCCGTGCTGAAGGAGGGGACACCGTTCCGTAACCAGCTCCTTGTTGTATCAGATTTGACAGGGCCATCCACAGCTTGTTGTCAGGCTCCAGGCCGGGCTGAAGGAGGCGACACCGTTCTGTAACCAGCACCTTGTTATATCAGATTTGACAGGACCACCCACAGCCTGGTGTCAGGCCCCAGGCCGTGCTGAAGGAGGTGACACCGTTCTGTAACCAGCACCTTGTTTTATCAGATTTGACAGGACCATCCACAGCCTGGTGTCAGTCTCCAGGCCGTGCTGAAGGAGGCGACACCGTTCTGTAACCAGCACCTTGTTATATCAGATTTGACAGGACCATCCACAGCCTGGTGACAGGCTCCAGGCCGTGCTGAAGGAGGCGATACCGTTCTGTAACCAGCTCCTTGTTATATCAGATTTGACAGGACCATTCACAGCCTGGTGTCAGGCTCCAGGCCGTGCTGAAGGATGTGACACCGTTCTGTAACCAGCACCTTGTTATATCAGATTTGACAGGACCATCCACAGCCTGGTGTCAGGCTCCAGGCCGTGCTGAAGGAGGTGACACCGTTCTGTTACCAGCTCCTTGTTGTATCAGATTTGACATGACTATCCACAGCCTGGTTTCAGGATCCAGGCCGTGCTGAAGGAGGCGACACCGTTCTGTAACCAGCACCTTGTTATATCAGATTTGACAGGACCATCCACAGCCTGGTGTCAGGCTCCAGGCCGTGCTGAAGGAGGCGATTCCGTTCTGTAACCAGCACCTTGGTTTTTCAGATTTGACAGGACCATCCACAGCCTGGTGTCAGGCTCCAGGCCGTGCTGAAGGAGGTGACACCATTCTGTAACCAGCTCCTCTGGTATATCAGATTTGACAGGACCATCCACAGCCTGGTGTCAGGCTCCAGGCCGTGCTGAAGGAGGCGACACCGTTCTGTGACCAGCGCCTTGTTATCTCTGATTTGACAGGACCAACCCGAGCCTGGTGTCAGGCTCCAGGCCGTGCTGAAGGAGGCGACACCGTTCTGTAACCAGCACCTTGTTATATCAGATTTGACAGGACCATCCACAGCCTGGTGTCAGGCTCCAGGCCGTGCTGAAGGAGTCGACACCGTTCTGTAACCAGCACCTTGTTATATCAGATTTGACAGGACCACCCACAGCCTGGTGTCAGGCCCCAGGCCGTGCTGAAGGAGGTGACACCGTTCTTTAACCAGCACCTTGTTTTATCAGATTTGACAGGACCATCCACAGCCTGGTGTCAGTCTCCAGGCCGTGCTGAAGGAGGCGACACCGTTCTGTAACCAGCACCTTGTTATATCAGATTTGACAGGACCATCCACAGCCTGGTGTCAGGCTCCAGGCCGTGCTGAAGGAGGCGACACCGTTCTGTAACCAGCTCCTTGTTATATCAGATTTGACAGGACCATCCACAGCATGGTGTCAGGCTCCAGGCCGTGCTGATGGAGGCGACATCGTTCTGTAACCAGCACCTTGTTATATCAGATTTGACAGGCCCATCCACAGCCTGGTGTCAGGCTCCAGGCCGAGCTGAAGGAGTCGACACCGTTCTGTAACCAGCTCCTTGTTTTATCAGATTTGACAGGACCATCCACAGCCTGGTGTCAGGCTCCAGGCCGTGCTGAAGGAGGTGACACCGTTCTGTAACCAGCACCATGTGATATCAGATTTGACAGGACCATCCACAGCCTGGTGTCAGGCTCTAGGCCGTGCTGAAGGAGGTGACACCGTTCTGTAAACAGCACCTTGTTATATCAGATTTGACAGGCCCATCCACAACCTGGTGTCAGTCTCCAGGCCGTGCTGTAGGATGCGACACCGATCTGTAACCAGCTCCTTGTTATATCAGATTGCCTCACAAATTGCTCCTGGGTTTGGAGTAGGTTGGTAAAGTGTTGTTGTAATTCCCCAACATTCCCCAAGGGCTTCACGATAGCATTGTGGTTAGCACAATTGCTTCACAGCTCCAGGATCCCAGGTTCGATTCCCGCTTGGTGACTGTCTGTGCGGAGTCTGCACATCCTCCCCGTGTGTGCGTGGGTTTCCTCCGGGTGCTCCGATTTCCTCCCACAGCCCAAATGTGTGCAGGTTAGGTGGATAGGCCATGCTAAATTGCCCTTAGTGTCCAAAATTGCCCTTAGTGTTGGGTGAGGTTACTGGGTTATGGGGATCGGGTGGAGGTGTTGACCTTGGGTAGGGTGCTGTTTCCAAGAGCCGGTGCAGACTCGATGGGCCGAATGGCTTCCGTCTGCACTGTAAATTCTATGATGCTGGTACAGAGACCATTCTCCTCTATCTGTCCAGCTCCTCCCTCTCTGCAGTCTTTGCTCCATTTCCTGGTCATGTCCGAGACAGATTCACGGCAACTACAGTCCCCAGACCTCGTTCAGTGCTGGGTCACCAAATTATCTGTTCTCCCTTAATCTCTGAGACAGCTGACAACACAACCTGCAGAAAACCATCCTCAGCATCTCCACTCACCTCCCAATAACACAACCTGAAGAAAAACATCCTCAGCAACTCCACTCACCTCCCAATGACACAATCTGCAGAAACCCATCCTCAGCGTCTTCACTCACCTCCGAATAAAACAACCTGCAGAAACCCAACCTCAGCATCTCCACTCACCTTCCAATAACACAACCTGCAGAAACCCATCCTCAGCATCTTCACTCACCTCCCAATAACACAACCTGCAGAAACCCATCCTCAGCATCTTCTCAAACCTTCCAATAACACAACCTGCAGAAACCCATCCTCAGCATCTCCACTCACCTCCCAGTAACACAACCTGCAGAAACCCATTCTCAGCATCTCCACTCACCTCCCAATAACACAACTTGCAAAAACCCATCCTCAGCATCTTCACTCACCTACCAATAACACAACCTGCAGAAACCCATCCACAGCATCGTCACTCACCTCCCAATAACACAACCTGCAGAAACCCATCCACAGCATCTCCACTCACCTCCCAATAACACAACCTGCAGAAACCCATCCTCAGCATCTTCACTCACCTCCCAATAACACAACTTGCAGAAACCCATCCTCAGCATCTTCACTCACCTACCAATAACACAACCTGCAGAAACCCATCCACAGCATCGTCACTCACCTCCCAATAACACAACCTGCAGAAACCCATCCTCAGCATCTCCACTCACCTCCCAATAACACAACATGCAGAAAATCATGCTCAGCATCTTCAATAACCGTCCAATAACACAACATGCAGAAACCCATCCTCAGAATCTTCACTAACCTTCCGAAAACACAACCTGCAGAAACCCATCCTCAGCATCTTCACTCACCTCCCAATAACACAACCTGCAGAAACCCATCCTCAGCATCTCCACTCACCTTCCAATAACACAACCTGCAGAAACCCATGCTTAGCATCTCCACTCATCTCCCAATAACACGACCTGCAGAAACCAATCCTCAGCATCTTCACTCACCTCCCAATAACACAAACTGCAGGAACCCATCCTCAATATCTTCACTCACATTCCAATAACAGAGCCTGCAGAAACCAATCCTCAGCATCTCCACTCACCTTCCAATAACACATCCTGCAGAAACCCTTCCTCAGCATCTTCACTCACCTCCTAATAACACAACCTGCAGAAACCCATCCTCAGCATCTCCACTCACCTCCCAATAACACAACATGCAGAAACCATCCTCAGCATCTTCACTAACCTCCCAATAACGCAACCTGCAGAAACCCATCCTCAGCATCTCCACTCACCTCCCAATAACACAACCTGCAGAAACCCATCCTCAGAAACTTCACTCACCTTCCAATCACACAACATGCAGAAACCCATCCTCAGCATCTCCACTAACCTTCCAAGAACACAACCTGCAGAAACCCATCCTCAGCATCTCCACTAACATCCCAATAATGCAACCTGCAGAAACCCATCCACAGCATCTCCACTCACCTCCCAATAACACAACCTGCAGAAACCCATTCTCAGCATCTTCATTCACCTCCCAATAACACAACCTGCAGAAAGCCATCCACAGCATCTCCACTCACCTCCCAATAACACAACCTGCAGGAACCCATCCTCAACAATTCCATTCACCTCAGAATAATACAACCTGCAGAAAGCCATCCTCAGCATCTTCACTCACCTCCCAATAACACAACCTGCAGAAACACACCCTCAGCATCCCCACTCACCTCCCAATAACACAACCTGCAGAAACCCATCCTCAGCATCTCCAGTCACCTCCCAATAACAGAACCTGCAGAAACCCATCCTCAGCATCTCAATTAACCTTCCAATAACACAACCTGCAGAAACCCATCCTTCACTCACCTCCCAATAACAGAACCTGCAGAAACCATCCTCAGCATCTTCACAAACCTCCCAATAACACAACCTGCAGAAACCGATCTTCAGCATCTCCACTGACCTTCAAATAACACAACCTGCAGAAACCCATCTTCAGCAACTTCACTCACCTTCCAATAACACAACGTGCAGAAACCAATCCTCAGCATCTCCAGTCACCTCCCAATAACAGAACCAGCAGAAACCCATCCTCAGCATCTCCATTAAACTTCCAATAACACAACCTGCAGAAACCCATCCTTCACTCACCTCCCAATAACACAACCTGCAGAAACCATCCTCAGCATCTTCACGAACCTCCCAATAACGCAACCTGCAGAAACCCATCCTCAGCATCTTCACTCACCTTCCAATAACACAATCTGCAGAAGCACATCCACAGCATCTCCACTCACCTCCCAAGAACACAACCTGCAGAAACCAATCCTCAGCATCTTCACTAACCTCCCAATAACACGAGCTGCAGTGACCCATCCTCAGCATCTTCAATAACATTCCAAAAACACAACCTGCAGAAACCCATCCTCAGCATCTTCACTCACATCCCAATAACACAACATGCAGAAACCCATCCTCAGCATCTCCACTAAACTTCCAATAGCAAAACCTGCAGAAACCCATCCTCAGCATCTTCACGCAACTCCCAATAACACACCCTGCAGAAACCCATCCTCAGCATCTTCACTCACCTCCCAATAACACAACCTGCAGAAACCCATCCTCAGCATCTTGACTCACCTCGAAATAACACAACCTGCTGGATCCCATCCTCAGTATCTTCACCCACCTTCCAATAACACAACCTGCAGAGACCAATCCTCAGCTTCTCCACTAACCTCCCAATAACACAACCTGCAGAAACCCAATCTCAGCATCTTCACTCACCTCCCAATAACACACCCTGCAGAAAACCATCCACAGCATCTTCACTCACCTCCCAATAACACAATCTGCAGAAAGCCATCCACAGCATTTTCATTCACCTCCCAATAAAACAACCTGCAGAAACCCATCCTCAACAATTCCACTCACCTCCTAATAATACAGCCTGCAGAAACCCATCCTCAGCATCTTCACTCACCTCCCAATAACACAACCTGCAGAAACCCACCCTCAGCATCCCCACTCACCTCCCAATAACACAACCTGCGGAAACCCATCCTCAGCATCTCCACTCACCTCCCAATAACACAACCTGAATAAACCCATCCTCAGCATCTCCATTAACCTTCCAATAACACAACCTGCAGAAACCCATCCTTCACTCACCTCCCAATAACACAACCTGCAGAAACCGATCTTCAGCATCTCCTCTAACCTTCAAATAACACAACCTGCAGAATCCCATCCTCAGCATCTCCACTCACCTCCCAATAACACAACGTGCAGAAACCAATCCTCAGCATCTCCAGTCACCTCCCAATAACAGAACCTGCAGAAACCCATCCTCAGCATCTCCATTAACTTTCCAATAACACAACCTGCAGAAACCCATCCTTCGCTCACCTCCCAATAACACAACCTGCAGAAACCATCCTCAGCATCTTCACGAACCTCCCAATAACACAACCTGCGGAAACCCTTCCTCAGCATCTTCACTCACCTTCCAAGAACACAATCTGCAGAAACACATCCACAGCATCTCCACTCACCTCCCAAGAACACAACCTGCGGAAACCCTTCCTCAGCATCTTCACTCACCTTCCAATCACACAACATGCAGAAACGCATCCTCAGCATCTTCACGAACCTTCCAATAACAAAACCTGCAGAAACCCATCCTCAGCATCTTCACTCACATCCCAATAACACAACATGCAGAAACCCATCCTCAGCATCTCCACTAACCTTCCAGTAACAAAACCTGCAGAAAACCATCCTCAGCATCTTCACGCAACTCCCAATAACACAACCTGCAGAAACCCATCCTCAGCAACTTCACTCACCTCCCAATAACACAACCTGCAGAATCCCATCCTCAGCATCTTGACTCACCTCGAAATAACACAACCTGCTGGAACCCATCCTCAGTATCTTCACCCACCTTCCAATAACACAACCTGCAGAGACCAATCCTCAGTTTCTCCACTAACCTCCCAATAACACAACCTGCAGAAACCCATTCTCAGATTCTCCACTCACCTCCCAATAACACAACCTGCAGAAACCAATCCTCAGCATCTCTACTCACCTCCCAGTAACACAACCTGCAGAAACCCATCCTCAGCATCTCTACTCACCTCCCAGTAACACAACCTGCAGAAACCCATCCTCAGCATCTCCACTCACCTCCCAATAACACAACCTGCAGAAACCCATCCTCAGCAATTTCACTCACCTTCCAATAACACAACCTGCAGAAACCTATCCTCAGCATCTTCACTCCTCAAAATAACACAACCTGCAGAAAAGCCATCCTCAGCATCTTCACTCACGTCCCAATAACACAACCTGCAGAAACCCGTCCTCAGCATCTCCACTCACCTCCCAATAACACAACCTGCAGAAACACATCCTCAGCATTTTCACTCACCTCCCAGTAACACAAACTGCAGAAACCCATTCTCAGATACTCCACTCACCTCCCAATAACACAACCTGCAGAAACCCATCCTCAGCATCTCTACTCACCTCCCAGTAACACAACCTGCAGAAACAAATCCTCAGCATCTCCACTAACCTCCCAATAACACAACCTGCAGAAACCCATTCTCAGATTCTACACTCAGCTCCCAATAACACAACCTGCAGAAACCCATCCAAAGCATCTCTACTCACCTCCCAGTAACACAACCTGCAGAAACACACCCTCAGCATCTCCACTCACCTCCCAATAACACAACATGCAGAAACACATCCTCAGCATTTTCAATCACCTTCCAATAACACAACTTGCAGAAACCAATCCTCAGCATCTTCACTAACCTCCCAATAACACGAGCTGCAGTGACCCATCCTCAGCATCTTCAATAACATTCCAAAAACACAACCTGCAGAAACCCATCCTCAGCATCTTCACTCACATCCCAATAACACAACATGCAGAAACCCATCCTCAGCATCTCCACTAAACTTCCAATAGCAAAACCTGCAGAAACCCATCCTCAGCATCTTCACGCAACTCCCAATAACACACCCTGCAGAAACCCATCCTCAGCATCTTCACTCACCTCCCAATAACACAACCTGCAGAAACCCATCCTCAGCATCTTGACTCACCTCGAAATAACACAACCTGCTGGATCCCATCCTCAGTATCTTCACCCACCTTCCAATAACACAACCTGCAGAGACCAATCCTCAGCTTCTCCACTAACCTCCCAATAACACAACCTGCAGAAACCCAATCTCAGCATCTTCACTCACCTCCCAATAACACACCCTGCAGAAAACCATCCACAGCATCTTCACTCACCTCCCAATAACACAATCTGCAGAAAGCCATCCACAGCATTTTCATTCACCTCCCAATAAAACAACCTGCAGAAACCCATCCTCAACAATTCCACTCACCTCCTAATAATACAGCCTGCAGAAACCCATCCTCAGCATCTTCACTCACCTCCCAATAACACAACCTGCAGAAACCCACCCTCAGCATCCCCACTCACCTCCCAATAACACAACCTGCGGAAACCCATCCTCAGCATCTCCACTCACCTCCCAATAACACAACCTGAATAAACCCATCCTCAGCATCTCCATTAACCTTCCAATAACACAACCTGCAGAAACCCATCCTTCACTCACCTCCCAATAACACAACCTGCAGAAACCGATCTTCAGCATCTCCTCTAACCTTCAAATAACACAACCTGCAGAATCCCATCCTCAGCATCTCCACTCACCTCCCAATAACACAACGTGCAGAAACCAATCCTCAGCATCTCCAGTCACCTCCCAATAACAGAACCTGCAGAAACCCATCCTCAGCATCTCCATTAACTTTCCAATAACACAACCTGCAGAAACCCATCCTTCGCTCACCTCCCAATAACACAACCTGCAGAAACCATCCTCAGCATCTTCACGAACCTCCCAATAACACAACCTGCGGAAACCCTTCCTCAGCATCTTCACTCACCTTCCAAGAACACAATCTGCAGAAACACATCCACAGCATCTCCACTCACCTCCCAAGAACACAACCTGCGGAAACCCTTCCTCAGCATCTTCACTCACCTTCCAATCACACAACATGCAGAAACGCATCCTCAGCATCTTCACGAACCTTCCAATAACAAAACCTGCAGAAACCCATCCTCAGCATCTTCACTCACATCCCAATAACACAACATGCAGAAACCCATCCTCAGCATCTCCACTAACCTTCCAGTAACAAAACCTGCAGAAACCCATCCTCAGCATCTTCACGCAACTCCCAATAACACAACCTGCAGAAACCCATCCTCAGCAACTTCACTCACCTCCCAATAACACAACCTGCAGAATCCCATCCTCAGCATCTTGACTCACCTCGAAATAACACAACCTGCTGGAACCCATCCTCAGTATCTTCACCCACCTTCCAATAACACAACCTGCAGAGACCAATCCTCAGTTTCTCCACTAACCTCCCAATAACACAACCTGCAGAAACCCATTCTCAGATTCTCCACTCACCTCCCAATAACACAACCTGCAGAAACCAATCCTCAGCATCTCTACTCACCTCCCAGTAACACAACCTGCAGAAACCCATCCTCAGCATCTCTACTCACCTCCCAGTAACACAACCTGCAGAAACCCATCCTCAGCATCTCCACTCACCTCCCAATAACACAACCTGCAGAAACCCATCCTCAGCAATTTCACTCACCTTCCAATAACACAACCTGCAGAAACCTATCCTCAGCATCTTCACTCCTCAAAATAACACAACCTGCAGAAAAGCCATCCTCAGCATCTTCACTCACGTCCCAATAACACAACCTGCAGAAACCCGTCCTCAGCATCTCCACTCACCTCCCAATAACACAACCTGCAGAAACACATCCTCAGCATTTTCACTCACCTCCCAGTAACACAAACTGCAGAAACCCATTCTCAGATACTCCACTCACCTCCCAATAACACAACCTGCAGAAACCCATCCTCAGCATCTCTACTCACCTCCCAGTAACACAACCTGCAGAAACAAATCCTCAGCATCTCCACTAACCTCCCAATAACACAACCTGCAGAAACCCATTCTCAGATTCTACACTCAGCTCCCAATAACACAACCTGCAGAAACCCATCCAAAGCATCTCTACTCACCTCCCAGTAACACAACCTGCAGAAACACACCCTCAGCATCTCCACTCACCTCCCAATAACACAACATGCAGAAACACATCCTCAGCATTTTCAATCACCTTCCAATAACACAACTTGCAGAAACCAATCCTCAGCATCTTCACTCCTCCCAATAACACAACCTGCAGAAAAGACATCCTCAGCATCTTTACTCACCTCCCAATAACACAACCTGCAGAATCCCGTCCTCAGCATCTCCACTCACCTCCCAATAACACAACCTGCAGAAACACATCCTCAGCATCTTCACTCACCACCCAATAACACAACCTGCAGAAACCCATCCTCAGCATCTCCACTAACCTTCCAATAACAAAACCTGCAGACACCCATTCTCAGCATCTTCACGCAACTCCCAATAACACAACCTGCAGAAACCCATCCTCAGCAACTTCACTCACCTCCCAATAACACAACCTGGAGGAACCCATCCTCCGTGTCTTCACTCAACTTACAATAACACAACCTGCAGAAATCCATCCTCAGCATCTTAACTCACCTCGAAATAACACAACCTGCTGGAACCTATCCTCAGTATCTTCACCCACCTTCCAATAACACAACCTGCAGAGACCAATCCTCAGCTTCTCCACTAACCTCCCAATAACACAACCTGCAGAAACCCATTCTCAGATTCTCCACTCACCTTCCAATAACACAACCTGCAGAGACCAATCCTCAGCATCTCCACTAACCTTCCAATAACACAACCTGCAGAAACCGATTCTCAGATTCTCCACTCACCTCCCAATAACACAACCTGCAGAAACCCATCCTCAGCATCTCCACTCACCTCCCAATAACACAACCTGCAGAAACCCATCCTCAGCATTTTCACTCACCTTCCAATAACACGACTTGCAGAAACCAATCCTCAGCATCTTCACTCCTCCCAATAACACAACCTGCAGAAACCCGTCCTCAGCATTTCCACTCACCTCCCAATAACACAACCTGCAGAAACACATCCTCAGCATCTTCAATCACCTCCCAGTAACACAACCTTCAGAAACCCATCCTCACCATCTCCACTCCCCTCCGAATAACACAACCTGCAGAAACCCATCCTCAGCATCTTCACTCACCTCTTAGCAACACAACCCGCAGAAACCCATCCTCAGCATCTTCACTCACCTCCCAATAAAACAACCTGCAGAAACCCATCCTCAGCATCTTCACTCACCACCCAATAACACAACCTACAGAAACCCATCCTCATCATCTTCAATATCCTTCCAATAACACAAACTGCAGAAAACCATCCTCAGCATCTCCACTCACCTCCCAATAACACAACCTGCAGAATCCCGTCCTCAGCATCTCCACTCACCTCCCAATAACACAACCTGCAGAAACACATCCTCAGCATCTTCACTCACCACCCAATAACACAACCTGCAGAAACCCATCCTCAGCATCTCCACTAACCTTCCAATAACAAAACCGGCAGACACCCATCCTCAGCATCTTCACGCAACTCCCAATAACACAACCTGCAGAAACCCATCCTCAGCAACTTCACTCACCTCCCAATAACACAACCTGGAGGAACCCATCCTCCGTGTCTTCACTCAACTTACAATAACACAACCTGCAGAAATCCATCCTCAGCATCTTAACTCACCTCGAAATAACCCAACCTGCTGGAACCTATCCTCAGTATCTTCACCCACCTTCCAATAACACAACCTGCAGAGACCAATCCTCAGCTTCTCCACTAACCTCCCAATAACACAACCTGCAGAAACCCATTCTCAGATTCTCCACTCACCTTCCAATAACACAACCTGCAGAGACCAATCCTCAGCATCTCCACTAACCTTCCAATAACACAACCTGCAGAAACCGATTCTCAGATTCTCCACTCACCTCCCAATAACACAACCTGCAGAAACCCATCCTCAGCATTTTCACTCACCTTCCAATAACACGACTTGCAGAAACCAATCCTCAGCATCTTCACTCCTCCCAATAACACAACCTGCAGAAACCCGTCCTCAGCATCTCCACTCACCTCCCAATAACACAACCTGCAGAAACACATCCTCAGCATCTTCAATCACCTCCCAGTAACACAACCTTCAGAAACCCATCCTCACCATCTCCACTCCCCTCCCAATAACACAACCTGCAGAAACCCATCCTCAGCATCTTCACTCACCTCTCAGCAACACAACCCGCAGAAACCCATCCTCAGCATCTTCACTCACCTCCCAATACAACAACCTGCAGAAGCCCATCCTCAGCAACTTCACTCACCACCCAATAACACAACCTACAGAAACCCATCCTCATCATCTTCAATATCCTTCCAATAACACAAACTGCAGAAAACCATCCTCAGCATCTCCACTCAACTCCCAATAACACAACCTGCAGAAACACATCCTCAGCATCTTCACTCACCTCCCAATAACACAACCTGCAGAAACCCGTCCTCAGCATCTCCACTCACCTCCCAATAACACAACCTGCAGAAACACATCCTCAGCATCTTCACTCACCTCCCAGTAACACAACCTTCAGAAACCCATCCTCACCATCTCCACTCACCTCCCAATAACACAACCTGCAGAAAAGCATCCTCAGCATCTTCAATAACCTTCCAATAACACAACCTGCAGAAACCCATCCTCAGCATCTTCACTCACCTCCCAGTAACACAACCCGCAGAAACCCATCCTCAGCATCTTCACTCACCTCCCAATAACACAACCTGCAGAAACCCATCCTCAGCAACTTCACTCACCACCCAATAACACAACCTGCAGAAACCCATCCTCATCATATTCAATATCCTTCCAATAACACAACCTGCAGAAACCCATCCTCAGCATCTCCACTCACCTCCCAATAACACAACCTGCAGAAACACATCCTCAGCATCTCCAGTCACCTCCCAATAACACAACCTGCAGAAACCCATCTTCAGCATCTCCACTAACCTTCCAATACCACAACCTGCAGAAACCCATCCTTCACTCACCTCCCAATAACACAACCTGCAGAAACCATCCTCAGCATCTTCACTCACCTTCCAATCACACAACATGCAGAAAGCCATCCTCAGCATTTCCACTAACCTTCCAATAACACAACCTGCAGAAACCCATCCTTCACTCACTTCGAAATAACACAACCTGCAGAAACCCATCCTCAGCATCTTCACTCAACCCCTAATAACACATCCTGCAGAAACCCATCCTCAGCATCTTCAATAACCTTCCAATAACAAAACCTGCAGAAACCCATCCTCAGCATCTTCACGCAACTCCCAATAACACAACCTGCAGAAACCCACCCTCAGCAACTTCACTCACCACCCAATAACACAACCTGCAGGAACCAATCCTCAGTATCTTCACTCAACTTTCAATAACACAACCTGCAGAAACCCATCCTCAGCATCTTGACTCACCTCGAAATAACACAACCTGCTGGATCCTATCCTCAGTTTCTTCACCCACCTTCCATTAACACAACCTGCAGAGATCAATCCTCAGCATCTCCATTAACCTCCCAATAACACAACATGCAGAAACCCATTCTCAGATTCTCCACTCACCTCCCAGTAACACAACCAGCAGAAACCCATCCCCAGCATCTCCACTCACCTCCCAATAACACAACCTACAGAAACCCATCCACAGCATTTTCACTCACCTCCCAATTAAAGAACCTGCTGAAACCCATTCTCAGCATCTCCACTCACCTCCCAATCACACAACCTGCAGAAACCCATCATCAACATCTTCACTCACATCCCAATAACACAACCTGCAGAAGACCATCCTCAGCATCTTCCCTCACCTCCTAATAACACAATCTGCAGAAACACATCCACAGCATCTCCACTCACCACCCAATAACACAACCTGCAGAAACCCATCCTCATCATATTCAATATCCTTCCAATAACACAACCTGCAGAAACCCATCCTCAGCATCTCCACTCACCTCCCAATAACACAACCTGCAGAAACACATCCTCAGCATCTCCAGTCACCTCCCAATAACACAACCTGCAGAAACCCATCTTCAGCATCTCCACTAACCTTCCAATACCACAACCTGCAGAAACCCATCCTTCACTCACCTCCCAATAACACAACCTGCAGAAACCATCCTCAGCATCTTCACTCACCTTCCAATCACACAACATGCAGAAAGCCATCCTCAGCATTTCCACTAACCTTCCAATAACACAACCTGCAGAAACCCATCCTTCACTCACTTCGAAATAACACAACCTGCAGAAACCCATCCTCAGCATCTTCACTCAACCCCTAATAACACATCCTGCAGAAACCCATCCTCAGCATCTTCAATAACCTTCCAATAACAAAACCTGCAGAAACCCATCCTCAGCATCTTCACGCAACTCCCAATAACACAACCTGCAGAAACCCACCCTCAGCAACTTCACTCACCACCCAATAACACAACCTGCAGGAACCAATCCTCAGTATCTTCACTCAACTTTCAATAACACAACCTGCAGAAACCCATCCTCAGCATCTTGACTCACCTCGAAATAACACAACCTGCTGGATCCTATCCTCAGTTTCTTCACCCACCTTCCATTAACACAACCTGCAGAGACCAATCCTCAGCATCTCCATTAACCTCCCAATAACACAACATGCAGAAACCCATTCTCAGATTCTCCACTCACCTCCCAGTAACACAACCAGCAGAAACCCATCCCCAGCATCTCCACTCACCTCCCAATAACACAACCTACAGAAACCCATCCACAGCATTTTCACTCACCTCCCAATTAAAGAACCTGCTGAAACCCATTCTCAGCATCTCCACTCACCTCCCAATCACACAACCTGCAGAAACCCATCATCAACATCTTCACTCACATCCCAATAACACAACCTGCAGAAGACCATCCTCAGCATCTTCACTCACCTCCTAATAACACAATCTGCAGAAACACATCCACAGCATCTCCACTCACCACCCAATAACACAACCTGCAGAAACCCATCCTCATCATCTTCAATATCCTTCCAATAACACAACCTGCAGAAACCAATCCTCAGCATCTCCACTAACTTCCCAATAATCCAACCTGCAGAAACCCACCCTCAGCATCCCCACTCACCTCCCAATAACACAACCTGCAGAAACCCATCCTCAGCATATTCACTCACATCCCAATAACACAATCTGCAGAACCACATCCACAGCATCTCTACTCACCTCCCAATAACACAACCTGCAGAAACCCATCCTCAGCATCTTCACTCACCTCCCAATAACACAACCTGCAGAAACCCATCCTCAGCATCTCCACTAACCTCCCAATAACGCAACCTACAGAAACACATCCTCAGCATATTCAATAACCTTCCAATAACACAACCTGCAGAAAATCATTCTCAGCATCTCCACTCACCTCCCAATAACACAACCTGCAGAAACACATCCTCAGCATCTTCACTCACCTCCCAATAACACAACCTGCAGAAACCCTTCCTCAGCATCTCCAGTCACCTCCCAATAACACAACCTGCAGAAACCCATCTTTAGCATCTCCACTAACCTTCCAATAACACAACCTGCAGAAACCCATCCTTCACTCACCTCCCAATAACACAACCTGCAGAAACCATCCTCAGCATCTTCGCTAACCTCCCAATAACGCAACCTGAGAAACCCATCCTCAGCAACTTCACTCACCTTCCAATCACACAACATGCAGAAACGCATCCTCAGCATCTTCACGAACCTTCCAATAACAAAATCTGCAGAAACCCATCCTCAGCATCCTCACGCAACTCCCAATAACACAACCTGCAGAAACCCATCCTCAGCAACTTCACTCACCTCCCAATAACACAACCTGCAGGAACCCATCCTCAGTATCTTCACTCAACTTCCAATAACACAACCTGCAGAAACCCATCCTCAGCATCTTGACTCACCTCGAAATAACACAACCTGCTGGAACCCATCCTCAGTATCTTCACCCACCTTCCAATAACACAACCTGCAGAGACCAATTCTCAGCATCTCCACTAACCTCCCAATAACACAACCTGCAGAAACCCATTCTCAGATTCTCCACTCACCTCCCAATATCACAACCTGCAGAAACCCATCCTCAGCATCTCTACTCACCTCCCAGTAACACAACCTGCAGAAACCCATCCTCAGCATCTACACTCACCTCCCAATAACACAAACTGCAGAAACCCATCCTCATCAATTTCACTCACCTTCCAATAACACAACCTGCAGAAACCAATCCTCAGCATCTTCACTCCTCCCAATAACACAACCTGCAGAAAAGCCATCCTCAGCATCTTCACTCACCTCCCAATAACACAACCTGCAGAAACCCGTCCTCAGCATCTCCACTCACCTCCCAATAACACAACCTGCAGAAACACATCCTCAGCATCTTCACTCATCTCCCAGTAACACAACCTTCAGAAACCCATCCTCAGCATCTCCACTCACCTACCAATAACACAACCTGCAGAAACCCATCCACAGCATCTTCAATAACCTTCCAATAACACAACCTGCAGAAACCCATCCTCAGCATCTTCACTCACCTCCCAGTAACACAACCTTCAGAAACCCATCCTCAGCATCTCCACTCACCTACCAATAACACAACCTGCAGAAACCCATCCTCAGCATCTTCAATAACCTTCCAATAACACAACCTGCAGAAACCCATCCTCAGCATCTTCACTCACCTCCCAGTAACACAACCTGCATAAACCCATCCTCAGCATCTTCACTCACCTCCCAATAACACAACCTGCAGAAACCAATCCTCAGCATCTCCACTAACTTCCCAATAATCCAACCTGCAGAAACCCACCCTCAGCATCCCCACTCACCTCCCAATAACACAACCTGCAGAAACCCATCCTCAGCATCTTCACTCACATCCCAATAACACAATCTGCAGAACCACATCCACAGCATCTCCACTCACCTCCCAATAACACAACCTGCAGAAACCCATCCTCAGCATCTTCACTCACCTCCCAATAACACAACCTGCAGAAACCCATCCTCAGCATCTCCACTAACCTCCCAATAACGCAACCTACAGAAACACATCCTCAGCATATTCAATAACCTTCCAATAACACAACCTGCAGAAAATCATTCTCAGCATCTCCACTCACCTCCCAATAACACAACCTGCAGAAACACATCCTCAGCATCTTCACTCACCTCCCAATAACAAAATCTGCAGAAACCCTTCCTCAGCATCTCCAGTCACCTCCCAATAACACAACCTGCAGAAACCCATCTTTAGCATCTCCACTAACCTTCCAATAACACAACCTGCAGAAACCCATCCTTCACTCACCTCCCAATAACACAACCTGCAGAAACCATCCTCAGCATCTTCACGAACCTTCCAATAACAAAACCTGCAGAAACCCATCCTCAGCATCCTCACGCAACTCCCAATAACACAACCTGCAGAAACCCATCCTCAGCAACTTCACTCACCTCCCAATAACACAACCTGCAGGAACCCATCCTCAGTATCTTCACTCAACTTCCAATAACACAACCTGCAGAAACCCATCCTCAGCATCTTGACTCACCTCGAAATAACACAACCTGCTGGAACCCATCCTCAGTATCTTCACCCACCATCCAATAACACAACCTGCAGAGACCAATTCTCAGCATCTCCACTAACCTCCCAATAACACAACCTGCAGAAACCCATTCTCATATTCTCCACTCACCTCCCAATATCACAACCTGCAGAAACCCATCCTCAGCATCTCTACTCACCTCCCAGTAACACAACCTGCAGAAACCCATCCTCAGCATCTACACTCACCTCCCAATAACACAAACTGCAGAAACCCATCCTCAGCAATTTCACTCACCTTCCAATAACACAACCTGCAGAAACCAATCCTCAGCATCTTCACTCCTCCCAATAACACAACCTGCAGAAAAGCCATCCTCAGCATCTTCACTCACCTCCCAATAACACAACCTGCAGAAACCCGTCCTCAGCATCTCCACTCACCTCCCAATAACACAACCTGCAGAAACACATCCTCAGCATCTTCACTCATCTCCCAGTAACACAACCTTCAGAAACCCATCCTCAGCATCTCCACTCACCTACCAATAACACAACCTGCAGAAACCCATCCACAGCATCTTCAATAACCTTCCAATAATACAACCTGCAGAAACACATCCTCAGCATCTTCACTCACCTCCCAGTAACACAACCTTCAGAAACCCATCCTCAGCATCTCCACTCACCTACCAATAACACAACCTGCAGAAACCCATCCTCAGTATCTTCAATAACCTTCCAATAACACAACCTGCAGAAACCCATCCTCAGCATCTTCACTCACCTCCCAGTAACACAACCTGCAGAAACCCATCCTCAGCATCTTCACTCACCTCCCAATAACACAACCTGCAGAAACCCATCCTCAGCATCTTCACTCACCACCCAATAACACAACCTGCAGAAACCCATCCTCACCATCTTTAATATCCTTCCAATAACACAACCTGCAGAAACCCATCCTCAGCATCTCCACTCACCTCCCAATAACACAACCTGCAGAAACACATCCTAAGTATCTTCGCTCACCTCCCAATAACACAAAATGCAGAAACCCATCCTCAGCATCTCCAGTCACCTCCCAATAACACAACCTGCAGAAACCCATCTTCAGCATCTCCACTCACCTCCCAATAACACAACCTGCAGAAACACATCCTCAGCATCTCCACGCACCTCCCAATAACACAACCTGCAGAAACCATCCTCAGCATCTTCACTAACCTCCCAAGAACGCAACCTGCAGAAACCCATCCTCAGCAACTTCACTCACCTTCCAATCACACAACATGCAGAAACCCATCCTCAGCATTTCCACTAACCTTCCAATAACACAACCTGCAGAAACCCATCCTGCAATCACCTCGAAATGACACAACCTGCAGAAACCCACCCTCAGCATCCCCACTCACCTCCCAATAACACAACCTGCAGAAACCCATCCTCAGCATCTTCACTCACATCCCAATAACACAATCTGCAGAAACACATCCACAGCATCTCCACTCACCTCCCAATAACACAACCTGCAGAAACCCATCCTCAACATCTTCACTCAACTCCCAATAACACAACCTGCAGAAACCCATCCTCAGCATCTCCACTAACCTCCCAATAACGCAACCTACAGAAACACATCCTCAGCATATTCAATAACCTTCCAATAACACAACCTGCAGAAAATCATTCTCAGCATCTCCACTCACCTCCCAATAACACAACCTGCAGAAACACATCCTCAGCATCTTCACTCACCTCCCAATAACACAACCTGCAGAAACCCTTCCTCAGCATCTCCAGTCACCTCCCAATAACACAACCTGCAGAAACCCATCTTTAGCATCTCCACTAACCTTCCAATAACAAAACCTGCAGAAACCAATCCAAACCCATCCTTCACTCACCTCCCAATAACACAACCTGCATAAACCATCCTCAGCATCTTCGCTAACCTCCCAATAACGCAACCTGAGAAACCCATCCTCAGCAACTTCACTCACCTTCCAATCACACAACATGCAGAAACGCATCCTCAGCATCTTCACGAACCTTCCAATAACAAAACCTGCAGAAACCCATCCTCAGCATCCTCACGCAACTCCCAATAACACAACCTGCAGAAACCCATCCTCAGCAACTTCACTCACCTCCCAATACCACAACCTGCAGGAACCCATCCTCAGTATCTTCACTCAACTTCCAATAACACAACCTGCAGAAACCCATCCTCAGTATCTTCACTCAACGTCCAATAACACAACCTGCAGAAACACATCCTCAGCATCTTGACTCTACTCGAAATAACACAACCTGCTGGAACCCATCCTCAGTATCTTCACCCACCTTCCAATAACACAACCTGCAGAGACCAATTCTCATCATCTCCACTAACCTCCCAATAACACAACCTGCAGAAACCCATTCTCAGATTCTCCACTCACCTCCCAATATCACAACCTGCAGAAACCCATCCTCAGCATCTCTACTCACCTCCCAGTAACAAAACCTGCAGAAACCCATCCTCAGCATCTACACTCACCTCCCAATAACACAAACTGCAGAAACCCATCCTCAGCAATTTCACTCACCTTCCAATAACACAACCTGCAGAAACCAATCCTCAGCATCTTCACTCCTCCCAATAACACAACGTGCAGAAGAGCCATCCTCAGCATCTTCACTCACCTCCCAATAACACAACCTGCAGAAACCCGTCCTCAGCATCTCCACTCACCTCCCAAAAACACAACCTGCAGAAACACATCCTCAGCATCTTCACTCATCTCCCAGTAACACAACCTTCAGAAACCCATCCTCAGCATCTCCACTCACCTACCAATAACACAACCTGCAGAAACCCATCCTCAGCATATTCAATAACCTTCCAATAACACAACCTGCAGAAACCCATCCTCAGCATCTTCACTCACCTCCCATTAACACAACCTTCAGAAACCCATCCTCAGCATCTCCACTCACCTACCAATAACACAACCTGCAGAAACCCATCCTCAGCATCTTCAATAACCTTCCAATAACACAACCTGCAGAAACCCATCCTCAGCATCTTCACTCACCCAGTAACACAACCTGCAGAAACCCATCCTCAGCATCTTCACTCACCTCCCAATAACACAACCTGCAGAAACCCATCCTCAGCATCTCCACTCACCTCACAATAACACAAAATGCAGAAACCATCCTCAGCATCTCCAGTCACCTCCCAATAACACAACCTGCAGAAACCCATCTTCAGCATCTCCACTCACCTCCCAATAACACAACGTGCAGAAACACATCCTCAGCATCTTCGCTCACCTCCCAATAACACAAAATGCAGAAACCATCCTCAGCATCTCCAGTCACCTCCCAATAACACAACCTGCAGAAACCCATCCTGCAATCACCTCGAAATGACACAACCTGCAGAAACCCATCCTCAGCATTTTCACTCACCTACCAATAACACAACCTGCAGCAACCCATCCTCACCATCTTTAATATCCTTCCAATAACACAACCTGCAGAAACCCATCCTCAGCATCTCCACTCACCTCACAATAACACAACCTGCAGAAACACATCCTCAGCATCTTCGCTCACCTCCCAATAACACAAAATGCAGAAACCATCCTCAGCATCTCCAGTCACCTCCCAATAACACAACCTGCAGAAACCCATCTTCAGCATCTCCACTCACCTCCCAATAACACAACGTGCAGAAACACATCCTCAGCATCTCCACGCACCTCCCAATAACACAGCCTGCAGAAACCATCCTCAGCATCTTCACTAACCTCCCAAGAACGCAACCTGCAGAAACCCATCCTCAGCAACTTCACTCACCTTCCAATCACACAACATGCAGAAACCCATCCTCAGCATTTCCACTAACCTTCCAATAACACAACCTGCAGAAACCCATCCTGCAATCACCTCGAAATGACACAACCTGCAGAAACCCATCCTCAGCATTTTCACTCACCTCCCAATAACACAACCTGCAGAAACACATCCTCAGCATCTTCAATAACCTTCCAATAACAAAACCTGCAGACACCCATCCTCAGCATCTTCACGCAATTCCCAATAACACAACCTGCAGAAACCCACCCTCAGCAACTTCACTCACCACCCAATAACACAACCTGCAGAAACACATTCTCAGCGTCTTGACTCACCTCGAAATAACACAACCTGCTGGAAACTATCCACAGTATCTTCACCCACCTTCCATTAACACAACCTGCAGAGACCAATCCTCAGCATCTCCACTAACCTCCCAATAACACGAGCTGCAGAAAGCCATCCTCAGCATTTTCACTCACCTCCCAATAACACAACCTGCAGAAACCCATCCTCAGCACCTTCACTAACCTTCCAATAGCACAACCTGCAGAAAACCATCCTCAGCATCTCCACTCACCTCCCAATAACACAACCTGCAGAAACCCATCCTCAGCATCTTGACTCACCTCGAAATACACAACCTGCTGGAACCCATCCTCAGTATCTTCACTCATCTTCCTACAACACAACCTGCAGAAACAAATCAGCAGCATCTCCACTCACCACCCAATAACACAACCTGCAGGATCCCATCCTCAGTATCTTCACTCAACTTCCAATAACACAACCTGCAGAAACCCATCCTCAGATTCTCCACTCACCTCCCAATAACACAACCTGCAGAAACCCATCCTCAGCATCTCTACTCACCTCCCAGTAACACAACCTGCAGGAACCCATCCCCAGCATCTCCAATCACCTCCCAATAACACAACCTGCAGAAACCCATCCCCAGCATCTCCAATCACCTCCCAGTAACACAACCTGCAGAAACCCATCCTCAGCATCTCCACTCACCTCCCAATAACACAACCTGCAGAAACCCATTCTCAGCATCTCCACTCACCTCCCAATAACACAACCTGCAGAAAACCATCCTCAGCATCTCCACTCACCTCCCAATAACACAACCTGCAGAAACCCATTCTCAGCATCTTCACTCACCTCCCAATAACACAATCTGCAGAAACAAATCCAAAGCATCTCCACTCACCTCCCAATAACACAACCTGCTGAAACCCATCCTCAGCATCTTCACTCAGCTCCCAATAACACAATCTGCAGAAACACATCCTCAGCATCTCCACTCACCTCCCAAGAACACAACCTGCAGAAAACCATCCTCATCATCTTCACGAACCTCCCAATAACACGAGATGCAGAAACCCATCCTCAGCATCTTCAATAACCTTCCAATAACACAACCTGCGGAAACCCATCCTCAGCATCTTCACTCACCTCCCAATTCCACAACCTGCAGGAACCCATCCTCAGTATCTTCACTCACCTTCCAATAACACAACCTACAGAAATCAATTCTCAGCATCTTCACTAACCTCCCAATAACACAACCTGCAGAAAACCCATCCTCAGCATCTTCACTCACCTCCCAATAAAACAACCTGCAGAAACCCATCCTCAGCATCTCCACTAACCACCCACTAACACAACCTGCAGAAACCCATTCTCAGCGTCTCCACTCACCTCCCAATAACACAACCTGCAGAAACCCATCCTCAGCATCTTCACTCACCTCCCAGTAACACAACCTGCAGAAACCCATCCTCAGCTTCTCCACTCACCTTCCAATAACACAACCTGCAGAAACCCATCCTCAGCATCTTCACTCAGCTCCCAATAACACAATCTGCAGAAACACATCCTCAGCATCTCCACTCACCTCCCAAGAACACAACCTGCAGAAAACCATCCTCATCATCTTCACGAACCTCCCAATAACACGAGATGCAGAAACCCATCCTCAGCATCTTCAATAACCTTCCAATAACACAACCTGCGGAAACCCATCCTCAGCATCTTCACTCACCTCCCAATTCCACAACCTGCAGGAACCCATCCTCAGTATCTTCACTCACCTTCCAATAACACAACCTACAGAAATAAATTCTCAGCATCTTCACTAACCTCCCAATAACACAACCTGCAGAAAACCCATCCTCAGCATCTTCACTCACCTCCCAATAAAACAACCTGCAGAAACCCATCCTCAGCATCTCCACTAACCACCCACTAACACAACCTGCAGAAACCCATTCTCAGCGTCTCCACTCACCTCCCAATAACACAACCTGCAGAAACCCATCCTCAGCATCTTCACTCACCTCCCAGTAACACAACCTGCAGAAACCCATCCTCAGCTTCTCCACTCACCTTCCAATAACACAACCTGCAGAAACCCATCCTCAGCATCTCCACTAACCTTCCAATATCACAACCTGCAGAAACCCATCCTTCACTCACCTCCCAATTACACAACCTGCAGAATCCCATCCTCAGCATCTTCACTCACCTCCCAATAACACAACCTGCAGAAACCCATCCTCAGCATCTTCTATAACTTTCCAATAACAAAACCTGCAGAAACCCATCCTCAGCATCTTCACGCAACTGCCAATAACACAACCTGCAGAAACCCATCCTCAGCATCTCCACTCATCTCCCAATAACACAACCTGCAGAAACCCATGCTCGGCAACTTCACTCACCTCACAATAACACAACCTGAAAGAACGCATCCTCAGTATCTTCACTCAACTTCCAATAACACAACCTGCAGAAACCCATCCTCAGCATCTCTACTCACCTCCCAGTAACACAACCTGCAGAAACCCATTCTCAGCATCTCCAATCACCTCCCAATAACACAACCTGCAGAAACCCATCCTCAGCATCTTCACTCACCTCCCAATAACACAATCTGCAGAAACAAATCCAAAGCATCCCCACTCACCTCCCAATAACACAACCTGCTGAAACCCACCCTCAGCATCTTCACTCAGCTCCCAATAACACAATCTGCAGAAACACATCCTCAGCATCTCCACTCACCTCCCAAGAACACAACCTGCAGAATACCATCCTCATCATCTTCACGAACCTCCCAATAACACGAGATGCAGAAACCCATCCTCAGCATCTTCAATAACCTTCCAATAACACAACCTGCGGAAACCCATCCTCAGCATCTTCACTCACCTCCCAATTCCACAACCTGCAGGAACCCATCCTCAGTATCTTCACTCACCTTCCAATAACACAACCTACAGAAATCAATTCTCAGCATCTTCACTAACCTCCCAATAACACAACCTGCAGAAAACCCATCCTCAGCATCTTCACTCACCTCCGACTAAAACAACCTGCAGAAACCCATCCTCAGCATCTCCACTAACCACCCACTAACACAACCTGCAGAAACCCATTCTCAGCGTCTCCACTCACCTCCCAATAACACAATCTGCAGAAACCCATTCTCAGCATCTTCACTCACCTCCCAGTAACACAACCTGCAGAAACCCATCCACAGCTTCTCCACTCACCTTCCAATAACACAACCTGCAGAAACCCATCCTCAGCATCTTCAATAAACTTCCAATAATACAACCTGCAGAAAACCATCCTCAGCATCTTCACTCATCTCCCAGTAACACAACCTGCAGAAACCCATCCTCAGCATCTTCCCTCACCTCCCAATAACACAACCTGCAGAAACGTATCCTCAGCATCTCCACTAACCTCCCAATAACACAACCTGCAGAAACCCATCCTCAGCATCTCCACTCACCACCCAATAACACAACCTGCAGAAACCCATCCTCATCATCTCCAGTCACCTCCCAATAACACAACCTGCAGAAACCCATCCTCAGCATCTTCAATAACCTTCTAATAACACAACCTGCAGTAACCCATCCTTCACTCACCTCCCAATAACACAACCTGCAGAAACCATCCCCAGCATCTCCACTAACCTTCCAATATCACAACCTGCAGAAACCCATCCTTCACTCACCTCCCAATTACACAACCTGCAGAATCCCATCCTCAGCATCTTCACTCACCTCCCAATAACACAACCTGCAGAAACCCATCCTCAGCATCTTCAATAACTTTCCAATAACGCAACCTGCAGAAACCCATCCTCAGAAACATTACTCACCTTCCAATCACACAACATGCAGAAACCCATCCTCAGCATCTCCACTAACCTTCCAATATCACAACCTGCAGAAACCCATCCTTCACTCACCTCCCAATTACACAACCTGCAGAATCCCATCCTCAGCATCTTCACTCACCTCCCAATAACACAACCTGCAGAAACCCATCCTCAGCATCTTCAATAACTTTCCAATAACAAAACCTGCAGAAACCCATCCTCAGCATCTTCACGCAACTGCCAATAACACAACCTGCAGAAACCCATCCTCAGCATCTCCACTCATCTCCCAATAACACAACCTGCAGAAACCCATGCTCGGCAACTTCACTCACCTCACAATAACACAACCTGCAGGAACGCATCCTCAGTATCTTCACTCAACTTCCAATAACACAACCTGCAGAAACCCATCCTCAGCATCTTCACTAACCTCCCAATAACACAATCTGCAGAATACCCATCCTCAGCATCTCCACTCACCTCCCAATAACACAACCTGCAGAAACCCATCCTCAGCATCTTCACTCACCTTCCAATAACACAACCTGCAGTAACCCATCCTCAGCATCTCCACTAAACGTCCAATAACAAACCTGAAGAAACGCATCCTCAGCACCTTCACTAACCTCCCAATAACACAACCTGCAGAAACCCATCCTCAGCACCTTCACTAACCTTCCAATAGCACAACCTGCAGAAAACCATCCTCAGCATCTCCACTCACCTCCCAATAACACAACCTGCAGAAACCCATCCTCAGCATCTTGACTCACCTCGAAATACACAACCTGCTGGAACCCATCCTCAGTATCTTCACTCACCTTCCTATAACACAACCTGCAGAAACCAATCATCAGCATCTCCACTAACCTCCGAATAACACAACCTGCAGAAACCCATCCTCAGCATCTTCACTAACCTTCCAATAACACAACCTGCAGAAAATCATTCTCAGCATCTCCACTCACCTCCCAATAACACAACCTTTAGAAACCCATCCTCAGCATCTCCAGTCACCTCCCAATAACACAAACTGCAGAAACCCATCTTTAGCATCTCCACTAACCATCCAATAACACAACCTGCAGAAACCCATCCTTCACTCACCTCCCAAAAACACAACCTGCAGAAACCATCCTCAGCATCTTCACTAACCTCCCAATAACGCAACCTGAGAAACCCATCCTCAGCAACTTCACTCACCTTCCAATCACACAACCTGCAGAAACCCATCCTCAGCATCTCCACTAACCTTCCAATAACAAAACCTGCAGAAACCCATCCTCAGCGTCTTCACGCAACTCCCAATAATACAACCTGCAGGAACCCATCCTCAGTATCTTCACTCAACGTCCAATAACACAACCTGCAGAAACCCATCCTCAGCATCTTGACTCACCACGAAATAACACAGCCTGCTGGAACCCATCCTTAGTATTTTCACCAACCTTCCAATAACACAACCTGCAGAGACCAATCCTCAGCATCTCCACTACCCTCCCAGTAACACAACCTGCAGAAACCCATCCTCAGCTTCTCCACTCACCTTCCAATAACACAACCTGCAGAAACCCATCCTCAGCATCTTCAATAAACTTCCAATAATACTACCTGCAGAAACCCATCCTCAGTATCTTCACTCATCTCCCAGTAACACAACCTGCAGAAACCCATCCTCAGCATCTTCACTCACCTCCCAATAACACAACCTGCAGAAAGGTATCCTCAGCATCTCCACTAACCTCCCAATAACACAACCTGCAGAAACCCATCCTCATCTCCTTCACTCACCTCCCTATAACACAACCTGCAGAAACCATCCTCAGCATCTTCAATAACCTCCCAATAAAGCAATCTGCAGAAACCCATCCTCAGAAACATCACTCACCTTCCAATCACACAACATGCAGAAACCCATCCTCAGCATCTCCACTAACCTTCCAATATCACAACCTGCAGAAACCCATCCTTCACTCACCTCCCAATTACACAACCTGCAGAATCCCATCCTCAGCATCTTCACTCACCTCCCAATAACACAACCTGCAGAAACCCATCCTCAGCATCTTCAATAACTTTCCAATAACAAAACCTGCAGAAACCCATCCTCAGCATCTTCACGCAACTGCCAATAACACAACCTGCAGAAACCCATACTCAGCATCTCCACTCATCTCCCAATAACACAACCTGCAGAAACCCATGCTCGGCAACTTCACTCACCTCACAATAACACAACCTGCAGAAACCCATCCTCAGCATCTCCACTAACCTTCCAATAACACAACCTGCAGAAACCCATCCTTCACTCACCTCCCAATTACACAACCTGCAGAATCCCATCCTCAGCATCTACACTCACCTCCCAATAAGACAACCTGCAGAAACCCATCCTCAGCATCTTCAATAACCTTCCAATAACAAAACCTGCAGAAACCCATCCTCAGCATCTTCACGCAACTCCCAATAACACAACCTGCAGGAACCCATCCTCAGTATCTTCACTCAACGTCCAATAACACAACCTGCAGAAACACATCCTCAGCATCTTGACTCACCTCGAAATAACACAACCTGCTGGAACCCATCCTCAGTATCTTCACCCACCTTCCAATAACACAACCTGCAGAGACCAATCCTCAGCATCTCCACTAACCTCCCAATAACACAACCTGCAGAAACCCATTCTCAGATTCTCCACTCACCTCCCAATAACACAACATGCAGAAACCCATCCTCAGCATCTCTACTCACCTCCCAGTAACACAACCTGCTGAAACCCATCCTCAGCATCTCCACTCACCTCCCAATAACACAACCTGCAGAAACCCATCCTCAGCAATTTCACTCACCTTCCAATAACACAACCTGCAGAAACCTATCCTCAGCATCTTCACTCTACCCAATAACACAACCTGCAGAAAAGCCATCCTCAGCATCTTCACTCACCTCCCAATAACACAACCTGCAGAAACCCGCCCTCAGCATCTCCACTCACCTCCCAATAACACAACCTGCATAAACACATTCTCAGCATCTTCACTCACCTCCCAGTAACACAACCTTCAGAAACCCATCCTCAGCATCTCCACTCACCTCCCAATAACACAACCTGCAGAAACCATCCTCAGCATCTTCACTAACCTCCCAATAACGCAACCTGCAGAAAACCATCCTCAGCAACTTCACTCACCTTCCAATAACACAACCTGCAGAAACCCATCCTCAGCATGTTCAATCACCTTCCAATAACAAAACCTGCAGAAACCCATCCTCAGCATCTTCACGCAACTCCCAATAACACAACCTGCAGAAACCCATCCTCAGCATCACCACTCATCTCCCAATAACACAACCTGCAGAAACCATCCTCAGCATCTTCACTAACCTCCCAATAACGCAACCTGAGAAACCCATCCTCAGCAACTTCACTCACCTTCCAATCACACAACATGCAGAAACCCATCCTCAGCATCTCCACTAACCTTCCAATAACAATACCTGCAGAAACCCATCCTCAGCATCTGCACGCAACTCCCAATAACACAACCTGCAGGAACCCATCCTCAGTATCTTCACTCAACGTCCAATAACACAACCTGCAGAAACACATCCTCAGCATCTTGACTCTACTCGAAATAACACAACCTGTTGGAACCCATCCTCAGTATCTTCACCCACCTTCCAATAACACAACCTGCAGAGACCAATCCTCAGCATCTCCACTAACCTCCCAATAACACAACCTGCAGAAACCCATTCTCAGATTCTCCACTCACCTCCCAATAACACAACCTGCAGAAACCCATCCTCAGCATCTCTACTCACCTCCCAGCAACACAACCTGCAGAAACCCATCCTCAGCATCTCCACTCACCTCCCAATAACAGAACCTGCAGAAACCCATCCTCAGCAATTTCACTCACCTTCCAATAACACAACCTGCAGAAACCTATCCTCAGCATCATCACTCCTCCCAATAACACAACCTGCAGAAAAGCCATCCTCAGCATCTTCAATCACCTCCCAATAACACAACCTGCAGAAACCCGTCCTCAGCACCTCCACTCACCTCCCAATAACACAACCTGCAGAAAGACATCCTCAGCATCTTCACTCACCTCCCAGTAACACAACCTTCAGAAACCCATCCTCAGCATCTCCACTCACCTCCCAATAACACAACTTGCAGAAACCATCCTCAGCATCTTCACTAACCTCCCAATAACGCAACCTGCAGAAACCCATCCTCAGCATCTTCACTCACCTTCCAATAACACAACCTGCAGAAACCCATCCTCAGCATCTCCACTAAACGTCCAATAACACAACCTGAAGAAACGCATCCTCAGCACCTTCATTAACCTCCCAATAACACAACCTGCAGAAACCCATCCTCAGCACATTCACTAACCTTCCAATAGCACAACCTGCAGAAAACCATCCTCAGCATCTCCACTCACATCCCAATAACACAACCTGCAGAAACACATCCTCAGCATCTTGACTCACCTCGAAATATACAACCTGCTGGAACCCATCCTCAGTATCTTCACTCACCTTCCTATAACACAACCTGCAGAAACCAATCATCAGCATCTCCACTCACCACCCAATAACACAACCTGCAGGAACCCATCCTCAGTATCTTCACTCAACTTCCAATAACATAACGTGCAGAAACCCATCCTCAGATTCTCCACTCACATCCCAATAACACAACCTGCAGAAACCCATCCTCAGCATCTCTACTCACCTCCCAGTAACACAACCTGCAGAAACCCATCCCCAGCATCTCCACTCAACTCCCAATAATACAACCTGCACAAACCCATCCTCAGCATCTTCACTCACCTCCCAATAACACAATCTGCAGAAACAAATCCAAAGCATCTCCACTCACCTCCCAATAACACAACCTGCAGAAACCCATCCTCAGCATCTCCACTGAGCTCCCAAGAACACAACCTGCAGAAACCCATCCTCATCATCTTCACGAACCTCCCAATAACACGAGTGGCAGAAACCCATCCTCACCATCTTCAATAACCTTCCAATAACACAACCTGCAGAAACCCATCCTCAGCATCTTCACTCACCTCCCAATTCCACAACCTGCAGGTACCCATCCTCAGTATCTTCACTCACCTTCCAATAACACAACATACAGAAATCAATTCTCAGCATCTTCACTAACCTCCCAATAACACAACCTGCAGAAAACCCATCCTCAGCATCTCCACTAACCACCCACTGACACAACCTGCAGAAACCCATTCTCAGCGTCTCCACTCACCTCCCAATAACACAACCTGCAGAAACCCATCCTCAGCATCTTCACTCACCTCCCAGTAACACAACCTGCAGAAACCCATCCTCAGCTTCTCCACTCACCTTCCAATAACACAACCTGCAGAAACCCAGCCTCAGCATCTTCAATAAATTTCCAATAATACAACCTGCAGAAACCCATCCTCAGCATCTTCACTCATCTCCCAGTAACACAACCTGCAGAAACCCATCCTCAGCATCTTCACTCACCTCCCAATAACACAACCTGCAGAAACGTATCCTCAGCATCTCCACTAACCTCCCAATAACACAACCTGCAGAAACCCATCCTCAGCATCTCCACTCACCACCCAATAACACAACCTGCAGAAACCCATCCTCAGCATCTTCAATAACCTTCTAATAACACCACCTGCAGTAACCCATCCTTCACTCACCTCCCAATAACACAACCTGCAGAAACCATCCCCAGCATCTTCAATAACCCTCCAATAAAGCAATCTGCAGAAACCCATTCTCAGAAACATCACTCACCTTCCAATCACACAACATGCAGAAACCCATCCTCAGCATCTCCACTAACCTTCCAATATCACAACCTGCAGAAACCCATCCTTCACTCACCTCCCAATTACACAACCTGCAGAATCCCATCCTCAGCATCTTCACTCACCTCCCAGTAACACAACCTGCAGAAACCCATCCTCAGCATCTTCAATAACTTTCCAATAACAAAACCTGCAGAAACCCATCCTCAGCATCTTCACGCAACTGCCAATAACACAACCTGCAGAAACCCATCCTCAGCATCTCCACTCATCTCCCAATAACACAACCTGCAGAAACCCATGCTCCGCAACTTCACTCACCTCACAATAACACAACCTGCAGGAACGCATTCTCAGTATCTTCACTCAACTTCCAATAACACAACCTGCAGAAACCCATCCTCAGCATCTTCACTAACCTCCCAATAACACAATCTGCAGAATACCCATCCTCAGCATCTCCACTCACCTCCCAATAACACAACCTGCAGAAACCCATCCTCAGCATCTTCACTCACCTTCCAATAACGCAACCTGCAGAAACCCATCCTCAGCATCTCCACTAAACGTCCAATAACACAACCTGAAGAAACGCATCCTCAGCACCTTCACTAACCTCCCAATAACACAACCTGCAGAAACCCATCCTCAGCACCTTCACTAACCTTCCAATAGCACAACCTGCAGAAAACCATCCTCAGCATCTCCACTCACCCCCCAATAACACAACCTGCAGAAACCCATCCTCAGCATCTTGACTCACCTCGAAATACACAACCTGCTGGAACCCATCCTCAGTATCTTCACTCACCTTCCTATAACACAACCTGCAGAAACCAATCATCAGCATCTCCACTAACCTCCGAATAACACAACCTGCAGAAACCCATCCTCAGCATCTTCACTAACCTTCCAATAACACAACCTGCAGAAAATCATTCTCAGCATCTCCACTCACCTCCCAATAACACAACCTGCAGAAACCCATCCTCAGCATCTCCAGTCACCTCCCAATAACACAACCTGCAGAAACCCATTCTCAGCAATTTCACTCACCTTCCAATCACACAACATGCAGAAACCCATCCTCAGCATCTCTACTAACCTTCCAATAACAAAACCTGCAGAAACCCATCCTCAGCATCTTCACGCAACTCCCAATAACACAACCTGCAGGAACCCATCCTCAGTATCTTCACTCAACGTCCAATAACACAACCTGCAGAAACACATCCTCAGCATCTTGACTCACCACGAAATAACACAACCTGCTGGAACCCATCCTTAGTATTTTCACCCACCTTCCAATAACACAACCTGCAGAGACCAATCCTCAGCATCTCCACTACCCTCCCAGTAACACAACCTGCAGAAACCCATCCTCAGCTTCTCCACTCACCTTCCAATAACACAACCTGCAGAAACCCATCCTCAGCATCTTCAATAAACTTCCAATAATACAACCTGCAGAAACCCATCCTCAGCATCTTCACTCATCTCCCAGTAACACAACCTGCAGAAACCCATCCTCAGCATCTTCACTCACCTCCCAATAACACAACCTGCAGAAAGGTATCCTCAGCATCTCCACTAACCTCCCAATAACACAACCTGCAGAAACCCATCCTCATCATCTCCAGTCACCTCCCAATAACACAACCTGCAGAAACCCATCCTCAGCATCTTCAATAACCTCCCAATAAAGCAATCTGCAGAAACCCATCCTCAGAAACATCACTCACCTTCCAATCACACAACATGCAGAAACCCATCCTCAGCATCTCCACTAACCTTCCAATATCACAACCTGCAGAAACCCATCCTTCACTCACCTCCCAATTACACAACCTGCAGAATCCCATCCTCAGCATCTTCACTCACCTCCCAGTAACACAACCTGCAGAAACCTATCCTCAGCATCTTCAATAACTTTCCAATAACAAAACCTGCAGAAACCCATCCTCAGCATCTTCAATAACTTTCCAATAACACAACCTGCAGAAACCCATCCTCAGCATCTCCACTATCTTCCCAATAATGCAACCTGCAGAAACCCATCCTCAGCATCTCCACTCACCTCCCAATAACACAACCTGCAGAAACCCATCCTCAGCATCTTCACTAACCTCCCAATAACACAATCTGCAGAATACCCATCCTCAGCATCTCCACTCACCTCCCAATAACACAACCTGCAGAAACCCATCCTCAGCATCTTCACTCACCTTCCAATAACGCAACCTGCAGAAACCCATCCTCAGCATCTCCACTAAACGTCCAATAACACAACCTGAAGAAACGCATCCTCAGCACCTTCACTAACCTCCCAATAACACAACCTGCAGAAACCCATCCTCAGCACCTTCACTAACCTTCCAATAGCACAACCTGCAGAAAACCATCCTCAGCATCTCCACTCACCTCCCAATAACACAACCTGCAGAAACCCATCCTCAGCATCTTGACTCACCTCGAAATACACAACCTGCTGGAACCCATCCTCAGTATCTTCACTCACCTTCCTATAACACAACCTACAGAAACCAATCATCAGCATCTCCACTAACCTCCGAATAACACAACCTGCAGAAACCCATCCTCAGCATCTTCACTAACCTTCCAATAAAACAACCTGCAGAAAATCATTCTCAGCATCTCCACTCACCTCCCAATAACACAACCTGCAGAAACCCATCCTCAGCATCTCCAGTCACCTCCCAATAACACAACCTGCAGAAACCCATCCTTCACTAACCTCCCAATAACACAATCTGCAGAATACCCATCCTCAGCATCTCCACTCACCTCCCAATAACACAACCTGCAGAAACCCATCCTCAGCATCTTCACTCACCTTCCAATAACGCAACCTGCAGAAACCCATCCTCAGCATCTCCACTAAACGTCCAATAACACAACCTGAAGAAACGCATCCTCAGCACCTTCACTAACCTCCCAATAACACAACCTGCAGAAACCCATCCTCAGCACCTTCACTAACCTTCCAATAGCACAACCTGCAGAAAACCATCCTCAGCATCTCCACTCACCTCCCAATAACACAACCTGCAGAAACCCATCCTCAGCATCTTGACTCACCTCGAAATACACAACCTGCTGGAACCCATCCTCAGTATCTTCACTCACCTTCCTATAACACAACCTGCAGAAACGAATCATCAGCATCTCCACTAACCTCCGAATAACACAACCTGCAGAAACCCATCCTCAGCATCTTCACTAACCTTCCAATAACACAACCTGCAGAAAATCATTCTCAGCATCTCCACTCACCTCCCAATAACACAACCTGCAGAAACCCATCCTCAGCATCTCCAGTCACCTCCCAATAACACAACCTGCAGAAACCCATCCTTCACTTACCTCCCAATAACACAACCTGCAGAAACCATCCTCAGCATCTTCACTAACCTCCCAATAACGCAACCTGAGAAACCTATCCTCAGCAACTTCACTCACCTTCCAATCACACAACATGCAGAAACCCATCCTCAGCATCTCTACTAACCTTCCAATAACAAAACCTGCAGAAACCCATCCTCAGCATCTTCACGCAACTCCCAATAACACAACCTGCAGGAACCCATCCTCAGTATCTTCACTCAACTTCCAATAACACAACCTGCAGAAACACATCCTCAGCATCTTGACTCACCACGAAATAACACAACCTGCTGGAACCCATCCTTAGTATTTTCACCCACCTTCCAATAACACAACCTGCAGAGACCAATCCTCAGCATCTCCACTACCCTCCCAGTAACACAACCTGCAGAAACCCATCCTCAGCTTCTCCACTCACCTTCCAATAACACAACCTGCAGAAACCCATCCTCAGCATCTTCACTCATCTCCCAGTAACACAACCTGCAGAAACCCATCCTCAGCATCTTCACTCACCTCCCAATAACACAACCTGCAGAAAGGTATCCTCAGCATCTCCACTAACCTCCCAATAACACAACCTGCAGAAACCCATCCTCATCATCTCCAGTCACCTCCCAATAACACAACCTGCAGAAACCCATCCTCAGCATCTTCAATAACCTCCCAATAAAGCAATCTGCAGAAACCCATCCTCAGAAACATCACTCACCTTCCAATCACACAACATGCAGAAACCCATCCTCAGCATCTCCACTAACCTTCCAATATCACAACCTGCAGAAACCCATCCTTCACTCACCTCCCAATTACACAACCTGCAGAATCCCATCCTCAGCATCTTCACTCACCTCCCAGTAACACAACCTGCAGAAACCCATCCTCAGCATCTTCAATAACTTTCCAATAACAAAACCTGCAGAAACCCATCCTCAGCATCTTCAATAACTTTCCAATAACTCAACCTGCAGAAACCCATCCTCAGCATCTCCACTATCTTCCCAATAATGCAACCTGCAGAAACCCATCCTCAGCATCTCCACTCACCTCCCAATAACACAACCTGCAGAAACCTATCCGCAGCATCTCCAGTTAGCTTTCAATAACTCAACCTGCAGAAACGCATCCTCAGAATCTTCACTCACCTCCCAATAACACAACCTGCAGATACCCATCCTCAGCATCTTCACTCACCTCCCAATAACACAACCTGCAGATACCCATCCTCAGCATCTCCACTAACCTCCCAATAACATTACCTACAGAAACACATCCTCAGCATGTTCAATAACCTTCCGATAACACAACCTGCAGAAATTAATTGTCAGCATCTCCACTCACCTCCCAATAACACAACCTGCGGAAACACATCCTCAGCATCTTCATTCACCTCCCAATAAAACAACCTGCAGAAACCCATCCTCAACATCTCCACTCACCTCCCAATAACACAACTTGCAGAAACCCATCCTCAGCATCTTCACTCACCTCCCAATAACACAACCTGCAGAAACCCATCCTCAGCATCTTCACTCACCTCCTAATAACATAACCTGCAGAAACCCATCCTCAGCATCTCCACTAAATTCCCAATAATGCAACCTGCAGAAACACATCCTCAGCATCTCCACTCACCTCCCAATAACACAACCTGCAGAAATCCATCCTCAGCATCTCCACTCATCTCCCAATAACACAACCTGCAGAAACCCATCATCAGCATCTCCAGTAACCTTTCAAAAACACAACCTGCAGAAACCCATCCTCAGCATCTTCCATAACCTTCCAATAACACAACCTGCAGAAACCCATCCTCAGCATCTCCACTAAATTCCCAATAATGCAACCTGCAGAAACCCATCCTCAGCATCTCCACTAACCTCCCAATAACACATACTGCAAAAACCCATCCTCAGCATCTCCACTCACCTCCCAATAACACAACCTGCAGAAACCCAAGCTCATCATCTTCAATAACCTTCCAATCACACAACCTGCAGAAACCCATCCTCAGCATCTCCACTATCTTCCCAATAATGCAACCTGCAGAAACCCAGCCTCAGCATGTCCACTCACCTTCCAATAACACAACCTGCAGAAACCCATCCTCAGCATCTCCACTAAATTCCCAATAATGCAACCTGCAGAAACCCATCCTCAGCATCTCCACTAACCTCCCAATAACACATACTGCAAAAACCCATCCTCAGCATCTCCACTAACCTCCCAATAACACTACCTACAGAAACACATCCTCAGCATCTTCAATAGCCTTCCGATAACACAACCTGCAGAAATTCATTCACAGCATCTCCACTCACCTCCCAATAACACAACCTGCAGAAACACATCCTCAGCATCTTCATTCACCTCCCAATAAAACAACCTGCAGAAACCCATCCTCAACATCTCCACTCACCTCCCAATAACACAACCTGCAGAAACCCATCCTCAACATCTTCACTCACCTGCCAATAACACAACCTGCAGAAAACCATCCTCAGCATCTCCAGTCACCTCTCAATAACACAACCTGCTGAAACCATCCTCAGCATCTCCACTAACCTTCCAATAACACAACCTGCGGAAAACCATCCTTCACTCACCTCCCAATAACACAACCTGCGGAAACCATCCTCAGCAGCTTCACTAACCTCCCAATCACACAACATGCAGAAACCCATCCTCAGCATCTCCACTAACCTTCCAATAACACAACCTGCAGAAACCCATCCTTCATTCACCTCCCAATAACACAACCTGCAGAAACCCATCCTCAGCATCTTCACTCACCTCACAATGACAGAACCTGCAGAAACCCATCCTCAGCATCTTCAATGAACTTCCAATAACATAAAATGCAGAAACCCATCCTCAGCATCTTCACTCACCTCCCAGTAACACAACCTGCAGAAACCCATCCTCAGCATCTTCACTCACCTCCCAATAACACAACCTGCAGAAACCCATCCTCAGCAACTTCACTCACCTCCCAATAACACAACCTGCAGAAACCCATCCTCAGCATCTCCACTCACCTCCCAATAACACAACCTGCAGAAACCCAAGCTCATCATCTTCAATAACCTTCCAATCACACAACCTGCAGAAACCCATCCTCAGCATCTCCACTATCTTCCCAATAATGCAACCTGCAGAAACCCAGCCTCAGCATGTCCACTCACCTCCCAATAACACAACCTGCAGAAACCTAACCTCAGCATCTCCAGTCACCTTTCAATAACTCAACCTGCAGAAACCCATCCTCAGCATCTTCACTCACATCCCAATAACGCAATCTGCAGAAACACATCCACAGCATCTCCACTCACATCCCAATAACACAACCTACAGAAACACATCCTCAGCATCTTCACTCACCTCCCAATAACACAACCTGCAGATACCCATACTCAGCATCTCCACTAACCTCCCAATAACATTACCTACAGAAACACATCCTCAGCATCTTCAATAACCTTCCAATAACACAACCTGCAGAAATTAATTCTCAGCATCCCCACTCACCTCCCAATAACACAACCTGCAGAAACACATCCTCAGCATCTTCATTCACCTCCCAATAAAACAACCTGCAGAAACCCATCCTCAACATCTCCACTCACCTCCCAATAACACAACTTGCAGATACCCATCCTCAGCATCTTCACTCACCTCCCAATAACACAATCTGCAGAAACCCATCCTCATTATCTTCAATAACCTTCCAATAACACAACCTGCAGAAACCCATCCTCAGCATCTCCACTAAATTCCCAATAATGCAACCTGCAGAAACCCATCCTCAGCATCTCCACTCACCGCCCAATAACACAACCTGCAGAAACCCATCCTCAGCATCTTCACTCACCTCCCAACAACACAATCTGCAGAAACACATCCACAGCATCTCCACTCACCTCCCAATAACCCAAACTGAAGAAACCCATCCTCTGCATCTTCACTCACCTCCCAATAACACAACCTGCAGAAACCCATCCTCAGCATCTCCACTAACCTTTCAATAACACAACCTGCAAAAACCCATCCTCAGCATCCCCACTAACCTCCCAATAACACTACCTACAGAAACACATCCTCAGCATCTTCAATAACCTTCCAATAACACAACCTGCAGAACTTAATTCTCAGCATCTCCACTCACCTCCCAATAACACAACCTGCAGAAACACATCCTCAGCATCTTCATTCACCTCCCAATAACACAACCTGCAGAAACCCATCCTCAGCATCGACACTCACCTCCCAATAACACAACCTGCAGAAACACATCCCATTCATCTTCAATAACCTTCCAATAACACAACCTGCAGAAACACATCCTCAGCATCTCCACTAACCTTCCAATATCACAACCTGCAGAAACCCATCCTTCACTCACCTCCCAATTACACAACCTGCAGCATCCCATCCTCAGCATCTTCACTCACCTCCCAGTAACACAACCTGCAGAAACCCATCCTCAGCATCTTCAATAACTTTCCAATAACAAAACCTGCAGAAACCCATCCTCAGCATCTTCAATAACTTTCCAATAACACAACCTGCAGAAACCCATCCTCAGCATCTCCACTATCTTCCCAATAATGCAACCTGCAGAAACCCATCCTCAGCATCTCCACTCACCTCCCAATAACACAACCTGCAGAAACCTATCCGCAGCATCTCCTGTTAGCGTTCAATAACTCAATCTGCAGAAACGCATCCTCAGAATCTTCACTCACCTCCCAATAACACAACCTGCAGATACCCATCCTCAGCATCTCCACTAACCTCCCAATAACATTACCTACAGAAACACATCCTCAGCATGTTCAATAACCTTCCAATAACACAACCTGCAGAAATTAATTGTCAGCATCTCCACTCACCTCCCAATAGCACAACCTGCGGAAACACATCCTCAGCATCTTCATTCACCTCCCAATAAAACAACCTGCAGAAACCCATCCTCAACATCTCCACTCACCTCCCAATAACACAACTTGCAGAAACCCATCCTCAGCATCTTCACTCACCTCCCAATAACACAACCTGCAGAAACCCATCCTCAGCATCTACACTCACCTCCTAATAACATAACCTGCAGAAACCCATCCTCAGCATCTCCACTAAATTCCCAATAATGCAACCTGCAGAAACACATCCTCAGCATCTCCACTCACCTCCCAATAACACAACCTGCAGAAACCCATCCTCAGCATCTTCCATAACCTTCCCATAACACAACCTGCAGAAACCCATCCTCAGCATCTCCACTAAATTCCCAATAATGCAACCTGCAGAAACCCATCCTCAGCATCTCCACTAACCTCCCAATAACACATACTGCAAAAACCCATCCTCAGCATCTCCACTAACCTCCCAATAACACTACCTACAGAAACACATCCTCAGCATCTTCAATAGCCTCCCGATAACACAACCTGCAGAAATTCATTCACAGCATCTCCACTCACCTCCCAATAACACAACCTGCAGAAACACATCCTCAGCATCTTCATTCACCTCCCAATAAAACAACCTGCAGAAACCCATCCTCAACATCTCCACTCACCTCCCAATAACACAACCTGCAGAAACCCATCCTCAACATCTTCACTCACCTGCCAATAACACAACCTGCAGAAAACCATCCTCAGCATCTCCAGTCACCTCTCAATAACACAACCTGCTGAAACCATCCTCAGCATCTCCACTAACCTTCCAATAACACAACCAGCGGAAAACCATCCTTCACTCACCTCCCAATAACACAACCTGCGGAAACCATCCTCAGCAGCTTCTCTAACCTCCCAATCACACAACATGCAGAAACCCATCCTCAGCATCTCCACTAACCTTCCAATAACACAACCTGCAGAAACCCATCCTTCATTCACCTCCCAATAACACAACCTGCAGAAACCCATCCTCAGCATCTTCACTCACCTCACAATGACAGAACCTGCAGAAACCCATCCTCAGCATCTTCAATGAACTTCCAATAACATAAAATGCAGAAACCCATCCTCAGCATCTTCACTCACCTCCCAGTAACACAACCTGCAGAAACCCATCCTCAGCATCTTCACTCACCTCCCAATAACACAACCTGCAGAAACCCATCCTCAGCAACTTCACTCACCTCCCAATAACACAACCTGCAGACACCCATCCTCAGCATCTCCACTCACCTCCCAATAACACAACCTGCAGAAACCCAAGCTCATCATCTTCAATAACCTTCCAATCACACAACCTGCAGAAACCCATCCTCAGCATCTCCACTATCTTCCCAATAATGCAACCTGCAGAAAACCAGCCTCAGCATGTCCACTCACCTCCCAATAACACAACCTGCAGAAACCTAACCTCAGCATCTCCAGTCACCTTTCAATAACTCAACCTGCAGAAACCCATCCTCAGCATCTTCACTCACATCCCAATAACGCAATCTGCAGAAACACATCCACAGCATCTCCACTCACATCCCAATAACACAACCTACAGAAACACATCCTCAGCATCTTCACTCACCTCCCAATAACACAACCTGCAGATACCCATACTCAGCATCTCCACTAACCTCCCAATAACATTACCTACAGAAACCCATCCTCAGCATCTTCAATAACCTTCCAATAACACAACCTGCAGAAATTAATTCTCAGCATCCCCACTCACCTCCCAATAACACAACCTGCAGAAACACATCCTCAGCATCTTCATTCACCTCCCAATAAAACAACCTGCAGAAACCCATCCTCAACATCTCCACTCACCTCCCAATAACACAACTTGCAGATACCCATCCTCAGCATCTTCACTCACCTCCCAATAACACAATCTGCAGAAACCCATCCTCATTATCTTCAATAACCTTCCAATAACACAACCTGCAGAAACCCATCCTCAGCATCTCCACTAAATTCCCAATAATGCAACCTGCAGAAACCCATCCTCAGCATCTCCACTCACCGCCCAATAACACAACCTGCAGAAACCCATCCTCAGCATCTTCACTCACCTCCCAACAACACAATCTGCAGAAACACATTCACAGCATCTCCACTCACCTCCCAATAACCCAAACTGAAGAAACCCATCCTCTGCATCTTCACTCACCTCCCAATAACACAACCTGCAGAAACCCATCCTCAGCATCTCCACTAACCTTTCAATAACACAACCTGCAAAAACCCATCCTCAGCATCCCCACTAACCTCCCAATAACACTACCTACAGAAACACATCCTCAGCATCTTCAATAACCTTCCAATAACACAACCTGCAGAACTTAATTCTCAGCATCTCCACTCACCTCCCAATAACACAACCTGCAGAAACACATCCTCAGCATCTTCATTCACCTCCCAATAACACAACCTGCAGAAACCCATCCTCAGCATCGACACTCACCTCCCAATAACACAACCTGCAGAAACACATCCCATTCATCTTCAATAACCTTCCAATAACACAACCTGCAGAAACACATCCTCAGCATCTTCATTCACCTCCCAATAATGCAACCTGCAGAAACCCATCCTCAGCATCTCCACTCACCGCCCAATAACACAACCTGCAGAAACCCATCCTCAGCATCTCCACTCACCTCCCAGTAACACCACCTGCAGAAACCCATCCTCAGCATCTCCACTCACCTCCCAGTAACACTACCTACAGAAACACATCCTCAGCATCTTCAATAACCTTCCAATAACACAACCTGCAGAACTTAATTCTCAGCATCTCCACTCACCTCCCAATAACACAACCTGCAGAAACACATCCTCAGCATCTACATTCACCTCCCAATAACACAACCTGCAGAAACCCATCCTCAGCATCGACACTCACCTCCCAATAACACAACCTGCAGAAACCCATCCCATTCATCTTCAATAACCTTCCAATAACACAACCTGCAGAAACCCATCCTCAGCATCTCCACTCACCGCCCAATAACACAACCTGCAGAAACCCATCCTCAGCATCTCCACTCACCGCCCAATAACACAACCTGCAGAAACCCATCCTCAGCATCTCCACTCACCTCCCAGTAACACTACCTACAGAAACACATCCTCAGCATCTTCAATAACCTTCCAATAACACAACCTGCAGAACTTAATTCTCAGCATCTCCACTCACCTCCCAATAACACAACCTGCAGAAACACATCCTCAGCATCTACATTCACCTCCCAATAACACAACCTGCAGAAACCCATCCTCAGCATCGACACTCACCTCCCAATAACACAACCTGCAGAAACCCATCCCATTCATCTTCAATAACCTTCCAATAACACAACCTGCAGAAACCCATCCTCAGCATCTCCACTAACTTCCCAATAATGCAACCTGCAGAAACCCATCCTCAGCATCTCCACTCACCGCCCAATAACACAACCTGCAGAAACCCATCCTCAGCATCTCCAGTAACCTTTCAATAATACAACCTGCAGAAACCCATCCTCAGCATCTTCACTCACCTCCCAACAACACAATCTGCAGAAACACATCCACAGCATCTCCACTCACCTCCCAATAACCCAATCTGTAGAAACCCATCCTCTGCATCTTCACTCACCTCCCAATAACACAACCTGCAGAAACCCATCCTCAGCATCTTCACTAACCTTCCAATAACACAACCTGCATAAAATCATTCTCAGCATCTTCACTCACCTCCCAATAACACAACCTGCAGAAACACATCCTCAGCATCTTCACTCACCTCTCAATAACACAACCTGCAGAAACACATCCTCAACATCTCAACTCACCTCCCAATAACACCGGGGCAGCACGGTAGCATAGTGGTTAGCACAATTGCTTCACAGCTCCAGAGTCCCAGGTTCGATTCCGGCTTGGGTCACTGTCTTTGCGGAGTCTGCACATCCTCCCCATGTGTGCGTGGGTTTCCTCCGGGTGCTCCGGTTTCCTCCCACAGTCCAAAGATGTGCAGGTTAGGTGGATTGGCCATAATAAAATTGCCCTTAGTGTCCAAAATTCCCCTTAGTGTTGGGTGGGGTTACTGGGCTATGGGGATAGGGGGAGGTGTTGACCTTGGGTAGGGTGCTCTTTCCAAGAGCCGGTGCAGACTCGATGGGCCGAATGGCCTCCTTCTGCACTGTAAATTCTATGATAATCTATGATAAACACAACCTGCAGAAACCCATTCTCAGCATCTTCACTCAACTTCCAATATCACAACCTGCCGAAACCCATCCTCAGCATCTTCACTAACCTCCCAATAACATAACCTGCAGAAACCTATCCTTCACTCACCTCCCAATAACACAACCACCAGAAACCACCCTCAGCATCTTCACTAACCTTCCAATAACGCAACCTGCAGAAACCCATCCTCAGCAATTTCACTCACCTTCCAATCACACAAAATGCAGAAACCCATCCTCAGCATCTCCACTAACCTTCCAATAACACAACCTGCAGAACCCCATCCTTCACTCACCTCCCAAGAACACAACCTGCAGAAACCCATCCTCAGCATCATCAATAACCTTCCAATAACAAAACCTGCAGAAAACCACCCTCAGCATCTTCACGCAACTCCCAACAACACAACCTGCAGAAACCCATCCTCAGCATCTCCACTCATCTCCCAAGTACACGACCTGCACAGACCCATTCTCAGCAACTTCACTCACCTTCCTACAACACAACCTGCAGGAACCCATCCTCAGCAACATCAATAACCTTCCAATAACAAAACCTGCAGAAACCCACCCTCAGCATCTTCACGCAACTCCCAACAACACAACCTGCAGAAACCCATCCTCAGTATCTCCACTCATCTCCCAAGTACACAGCCTGCACAGACCCATTCTCAGCAACTTCACTCACCGCCCAATAACGCAACCTGCAGAAACCCATCCTCAGCATCTTCACTCACCTCTCAATAACACAACCTGCAGAAACCCATCCTCAGCATCTTCACTCACCTCCCAATAACACAACCTGCAGAAACCCATCCTTCATTCACCTCCAAATAACACAACCTGCAGAAACCCATCCTCAGCATCTTGACTCACCTCCCAATAACAGAACCTGCAGAAACCCATCCTCAGCATCTTCAATGAACTTCCAATAACACAAACTGCAGAACCCCATCCTCAGCATCTCCAGTCACCTCTCAATAACACAACCTGCTGAAACCCATCCTCAGCATCTCCACTAACCTTCCAATAACACAACCTGCGGAAAACCATCCTTCACTCACCTCCCAATAACACAACCTGCGGAAACCATCCTCAGCAGCTTCACTAACCTCCCAATAACGCAACCTGAAGAAACCCATCCTCCGCAACTTCACTCACCTTCCAATCACACAACATGCAGAAACCCATCCTCAGCATCTCCACTAACCTTCCAATAACACAACCTGCAGAAACCCATCCTTCATTCACCTGCCAATAACACAACCTGCAGAAACCCATCCTCAGCATCTTCACTCACCTCCCAATAACACAACCTGCAGAAACCCATCCTCAGCATCTTCACTCACCTCCCAATAACACAACCTGCAGAAACCCATCCTCAGCAACTTCACTCACCTCCCAATAACACAACATGCAGAAACCCATCCTCAGCATCTCCACTCACCTCCCAATAACACAACCTGCAGAAACCCATCGTCAGCATCTCCACTAACCTCCCAATAACACAACCTACGGAAACCCATCCTCAGCATCTTCACTAACCTTCCAATAACACAACCTGCAGAAAATCATTCTCAGCATCTTCACTCACCTCCCAATAACACAACCTGCAGAAACACATCCTCAGCATCTTCACTCACCTCTCAATAACACAACCTGCAGAAACACATCCTCAACATCTCAACTCACCTCCCAATAACACCGGGGCAGCACGGTAGCATAGTGGTTAGCACAATTGCTTCACAGCTCCAGAGTCCCAGGTTCGATTCCGGCTTGGGTCACTGTCTGTGCGGAGTCTGCACATCCTCCCCGTGTGTGCGTGGGTTTCCTCCGGGTGCTCCGGTTTCCTCCCACAGTCCAAAGATGTGCAGGTTAGGTGGATTGGCCATAATAAAATTGCCCTTAGTGTCCAAAATTCCCCTTAGTGTTGGGTGGGGTTACTGGGCTATGGGGATAGGGGGAGGTGTTGACCTTGGGTAGGGTGCTCTTTCCAAGAGCCGGTGCAGACTCGATGGGCCGGATGGCCTCCTTCTGCACTGTAAATTCTATGATAATCTATGATAAACACAACCTGCAGAAACCCATCCTCAGCATCTTCACTCAACTTCCAATATCACAACCTGCAGAAACCCATCCTCAGCATCTTCACTAACCTCCCAATAACATAACCTGCAGAAACCCATCCTTCACTCACCTCCCAATAACACAACCTGCAGAAACCTAACCTCAGCATCTCCAGTCACCTTTCAATAACTCAACCTGCAGAAACCCATCCTCAGCATCTTCACTCACATCCCAATAACGCAATCTGCAGAAACACATCCACAGCATCTCCACTCACATCCCAATAACACAACCTACATAAACACATCCTCAGCATCTTCACTCACCTCCCAATAACACAACCTGCAGATACCCATACTCAGCATCTCCACTAACCTCCCAATAACATTACCTACAGAAACACATCCTCAGCATCTTCAATAACCTTCCAATAACACAACCTGCAGAAATTAATTCTCAGCATCCCCACTCACCTCCCAATAACACAACCTGCAGAAACACATCCTCAGCATCTTCATTCACCTCCCAATAAAACAACCTGCAGAAACCCATCCTCAACATCTCCACTCACCTCCCAATAACACAATCTGCAGAAACCCATCCTCAGCATCTACATTCACCTCCTAATAACACAACCTGCAGAAACCCATCCTCATTATCTTCAATAACCTTCCAATAACACAACCTGCAGAAACCCATCCTCAGCATCTCCACTAAATTCCCAATAATGCAACCTGCAGAAACCCATCCTCAGCATCTCCAGTAACCTTTCAATAATACAACCTGCAGAAACCCATCCTCAGCATCTTCACTCACCTCCCAACAACACAATCTGCAGAAACACATCCACAGCATCTCCACTCACCTCCCAATAACCCAATCTGAAGAAACCCATCCTCTGCATCTTCACTCACCTCCCAATAACACAACCTGCAGAAACCCATCCTCAGCATCTCCACTAACCTTTCAATAACACAACCTGCAAAAACCCATCCTCAGCATCCCCACTAACCTCCCAATAACACTACCTACAGAAACACATCCTCAGCATCTTCAATAACCTTCCAATAACACAACCTGCAGAACTTAATTCTCAGCATCTCCACTCACCTCCCAATAACACAACCTGCAGAAACACATCCTCAGCATCTTCATTCACCTCCCAATAACACAACCTGCAGAAACCCATCCTCAGCATCTACACTCACCTCCCAATAACACAACCTGCAGAAACCCATCCCATTCATCTTCAATAACCTTCCAATAACACAACCTGCAGAAACCCATCCTCAGCATCTCCACTAACCTTTCAATAACACAACCTGCAAAAACCCATCCTCAGCATCCCCACTAACCTCCCAATAACACTACCTACAGAAACACATCCTCAGCATCTTCAATAACCTTCCAATAACACAACCTGCAGAACTTAATTCTCAGCATCTCCACTCACCTCCCAATAACACAACCTGCAGAAACACATCCTCAGCATCTTCATTCACCTCCCAATAACACAACCTGCAGAAACCCATCCTCAGCATCTACACTCACCTCCCAATAACACAACCTGCAGAAACCCATCCCATTCATCTTCAATAACCTTCCAATAACACAACCTGCAGAAACCCATCCTCAGCATCTCCACTAACTTCCCAATAATGCAACCTGCAGAAACCCATCCTCAGCATCTCCACTCACCGCCCAATAACACAACCTGCAGAAACCCATCCTCAGCATCTCCAGTAACCTTTCAATAATACAACCTGCAGAAACCCATCCTCAGCATCTTCACTCGCCTCCCAACAACACAATCTGCAGAAACACATCCACAGCATCTCCACTCACCTCCCAATAACCCAATCTGAAGAAACCCATCCTCTGCATCTTCACTCACCTCCCAATAACACAACCTGCAGAAACCCATCCTCAGCATCTCCACTAACCTCCCAATAACACAACCTACGGAAACCCATCCTCAGCATCTTCACTAACCTTCCAATAACACAACCTGCATAAAATCATTCTCAGCATCTTCACTCACCTCCCAATAACACAACCTGCAGAAACACATCCTCAGCATCTTCACTCACCTCTCACTAACACAACCTGCAGAAACACATCCTCAACATCTCAACTCACCTCCCAATAACACCGGGGCAGCACGGTAGCATAGTGGTTAGCACAATTGCTTCACAGCTCCAGAGTCCCAGGTTCGATTCCGGCTTGGGTCACTGTCTTTACGGAGTCTGCACATCCTCCCCGTGTGTGCGTGGGTTTGCTCCGGTTTCCTCCCACAGTCCAAAGATGTGCAGGTTAGGTGGATTGGCCATAATAAAATTGCCCTTAGTGTCCAAAATTCCCCTTGGGGTTACTGGGCTTTGGGGATAGGGGGAGGTGTTGACCTTGGGTAGGGTGCTCTTTCCAAGAGCCGGTGCAGACTCGATGGGCCGAATGGCCTCCTTCTGCACTGTAAATTCTATGATAATCTATGATAAACACAACCTGCAGAAACCCATCCTCAGCATCTCCACTCATCTCCCAAGTACACAACCTGCACAGACCCATTCTCAGCAACTTCACTCACCTTCCTACAACACAACCTGCAGGAACCCATCCTCAGCAACATCAATAACCTTCCAATAACAAAACCTACAGAAACCCACCCTCAGCATCTTCACGCAACTCCCAACAACACAACCTGCAGAAACCCATCCTCAGTATCTCCACTCATCTCCCAAGTACACAGCCTGCACAGACCCATTCTCAGCAACTTCACTCACCGCCCAATAACGCAACCTGCAGAAACCCATCCTCAGCATCTTCACTCACCTCCCAATAACACAACCTGCAGAAACCCATCCTCAGCATCTTCACTCACCTCCCAATAACACAACCTGCAGAAACCCATCCTTCATTCACCTCCAAATAACACAACCTGCAGAAACCCATCCTCAGCTTCTTGACTCACCTCCCAATAACAGAACCTGCAGAAACCCATCCTCAGCATCTTCAATGAACTTCCAATAACACAAACTGCAGAACCCCATCCTCAGCATCTCCAGTCACCTCTCAATAACACAACCTGCTGAAACCCATCCTCAGCATCTCCACTAACCTTCCAATAACACAACCTGCGGAAAACCATCCTTCACTCACCTCCCAATAACACAACCTGCGGAAACCATCCTCAGCAGCTTCACTAACCTACCAATAACGCAACCTGCAGAAACCCATCCTCCGCAACTTCACTCACCTTCCAATGACACAACCTGCAGAAACCCATCCTCAGCATCTCCACTAACCTTCCAATAACACAACCTGCAGAAACCCATCCTTCATTCACCTGCCAATAACACAACCTGCAGAAACCCATCCTCAGCATCTTCACTCACCTCCCAATAACACAACCTGCAGAAACCCATCCTCAGCATCTTCACTCACCTCCCAATAACACAACCTGCACAAACCCATCCTCAGCAACTTCACTCACCTCCCAATAACACAACATGCAGAAACCCATCCTCAGCATCTCCACTCACCTCCCAATAACACAACCTGCAGAAACCCATCCTCAGCATCTCCACTAACCTCCCAATAACACAACCTAAGGAAACCCATCCTCAGCATCTTCACTAACCTTCCAATAACACAACCTGCAGAAAATCATTCTCAGCATCTTCACTCACCTCCCAATAACACAACCTGCAGAAACACATCCTCAGCATCTTCACTCACCTCTCAATAACACAACCTGCAGAAACACATACTCAACATCTCAACTCACCTCCCAATAACACCGGGGCAGCACGGTAGCATAGTGGTTAGCACAATTGCTTCACAGCTCTAGAGTCCCAGGTTCGATTCCGGCTGGGGTCACTGTCTGTGCGGCGTCTGCACATCCTCCCCGTGTGTGCGTGGGTTTCCTCCGGGTGCTCCGGTTTCCTCCCAGAGTCCAAAGATGTGCAGGTTAGGTGGATTGGCCATAATAAAATTGCCCTTAGTGTCCAAAATTCCCCTTAGTGTTGGGTGGGGTTACTGGGCTATGGGGATAGGGGGAGGTGTTGACCTTGGGTAGGGTGTTCTTTCCAAGAGCCGGTGCAGACTCGATGGGCCGAATGGCCTCCTTCTTCACTGTAAATTCTATGATAATCTATGATAAACACAACCTGCAGAAACCCATCCTCAGCATCTTCACTAACCTCCCAATAACATAACCTGCAGAAACCCATCCTTCACTCACCTCCCAATAACACAACCTCCAGAAACCACCCTGAGCATCTTCACTAACCTTCCAATAACGCAACCTGCAGAAACCCATCCTCAGCAATTTCACTCACCTTCCAATCACACAAAATGCAGAAACCCATCCGCAGCATCTCCACTAACCTTCCAATAACACAACCTGCAGAACCCCATCCTTCACTCACCTCCCAATAACACAACCTGCAGAAACCCATCCTCAGCATCATCAATAACCTTCCAATAACAAAACCTGCAGAAACCCACCCTCAGCATCTTCACGCAACTCCCAACAACACAACCTGCAGAAACCCATCCTCAGAATCTCCACTCATCTCCCAAGTACACAACCTGCACAGACCCATTCTCAGCAACTTCACTCACCTTCCTACAACACAACCTGCAGGAACCCATCCTCAGCAACATCAATAACCTTCCAATAAAAAACCTGCAGAAACCCACCCTCAGCATCTTCACGCAACTCCCAACAACACAACCTGCAGAAACCCATCCTCAGTATCTCCACTCATCTCCCAAGTACACATCCTGCACAGACCCATTCTCGGCAACTTCACTCACCTCCCAATAACACAACCTGCAGAAACCCATCCTCAGCATCTCCACTAACCTCCCAATAACACAACCTACGGAAACCCATCCTCAGCATCTTCACTAACCTTCCAATAACACAACCTGCATAAAATCATTCTCAGCATCTTCACTCACCTCCCAATAACACAACCTGCAGAAACACATCCTCAGCATCTTCACTCACCTCTCACTAACACAACCTGCAGAAACACATCCTCAACATCTCAACTCACCTCCCAATAACACCGGGGCAGCACGGTAGCATAGTGGTTAGCACAATTGCTTCACAGCTCCAGAGTCCCAGGTTCGATTCCGGCTTGGGTCACTGTCTTTACGGAGTCTGCACATCCTCCCCGTGTGTGCGTGGGTTTGCTCCGGTTTCCTCCCACAGTCCAAAGATGTGCAGGTTAGGTGGATTGGCCATAATAAAATTGCCCTTAGTGTCCAAAATTCCCCTTGGGGTTACTGGGCTTTGGGGATAGGGGGAGGTGTTGACCTTGGGTAGGGTGCTCTTTCCAAGAGCCGGTGCAGACTCGATGGGCCGAATGGCCTCCTTCTGCACTGTAAATTCTATGATAATCTATGATAAACACAACCTGCAGAAACCCATCCTCAGCATCTCCACTCATCTCCCAAGTACACAACCTGCACAGACCCATTCTCAGCAACTTCACTCACCTTCCTACAACACAACCTGCAGGAACCCATCCTCAGCAACATCAATAACCTTCCAATAACAAAACCTACAGAAACCCACCCTCAGCATCTTCACGCAACTCCCAACAACACAACCTGCAGAAACCCATCCTCAGTATCTCCACTCATCTCCCAAGTACACAGCCTGCACAGACCCATTCTCAGCAACTTCACTCACCGCCCAATAACGCAACCTGCAGAAACCCATCCTCAGCATCTTCACTCACCTCCCAATAACACAACCTGCAGAAACCCATCCTCAGCATCTTCACTCACCTCCCAATAACCCAACCTGCAGAAACCCATCCTTCATTCACCTCCAAATAACACAACCTGCAGAAACCCATCCTCAGCTTCTTGACTCACCTCCCAATAACAGAACCTGCAGAAACCCATCCTCAGCATCTTCACTCACCTTCCAATAACACAACCTGCAGAAACCCATCCTCAGCATCTTCACTCACCTCCCAATAACACAACCTGCAGAAACCCATCCTTCATTCACCTCCAAATAACACAACCTGCAGAAACCCATCCTCAGCTTCTTGACTCACCTCCCAATAACAGAACCTGCAGAAACCCATCCTCAGCATCTTCAATGAACTTCCAATAACACAAACTGCAGAACCCCATCCTCAGCATCTCCAGTCACCTCTCAATAACACAACCTGCTGAAACCCATCCTCAGCATCTCCACTAACCTTCCAATAACACAACCTGCGGAAAACCATCCTTCACTCACCTCCCAATAACACAACCTGCGGAAACCATCCTCAGCAGCTTCACTAACCTACCAATAACGCAACCTGCAGAAACCCATCCTCCGCAACTTCACTCACCTTCCAATGACACAACCTGCAGAAACCCATCCTCAGCATCTCCACTAACCTTCCAATAACACAACCTGCAGAAACCCATCCTTCATTCACCTGCCAATAACACAACCTGCAGAAACCCATCCTCAGCATCTTCACTCACCTCCCAATAACACAACCTGCAGAAACCCATCCTCAGCATCTTCACTCACCTCCCAATAACACAACCTGCACAAACCCATCCTCAGCAACTTCACTCACCTCCCAATAACACAACATGCAGAAACCCATCCTCAGCATCTCCACTCACCTCCCAATAACACAACCTGCAGAAACCCATCCTCAGCATCTCCACTAACCTCCCAATAACACAACCTAAGGAAACCCATCCTCAGCATCTTCACTAACCTTCCAATAACACAACCTGCAGAAAATCATTCTCAGCATCTTCACTCACCTCCCAATAACACAACCTGCAGAAACACATCCTCAGCATCTTCACTCACCTCTCAATAACACAACCTGCAGAAACACATACTCAACATCTCAACTCACCTCCCAATAACACCGGGGCAGCACGGTAGCATAGTGGTTAGCACAATTGCTTCACAGCTCTAGAGTCCCAGGTTCGATTCCGGCTGGGGTCACTGTCTGTGCGGCGTCTGCACATCCTCCCCGTGTGTGCGTGGGTTTCCTCCGGGTGCTCCGGTTTCCTCCCAGAGTCCAAAGATGTGCAGGTTAGGTGGATTGGCCATAATAAAATTGCCCTTAGTGTCCAAAATTCCCCTTAGTGTTGGGTGGGGTTACTGGGCTATGGGGATAGGGGGAGGTGTTGACCTTGGGTAGGGTGTTCTTTCCAAGAGCCGGTGCAGACTCGATGGGCCGAATGGCCTCCTTCTTCACTGTAAATTCTATGATAATCTATGATAAACACAACCTGCAGAAACCCATCCTCAGCATCTTCACTAACCTCCCAATAACATAACCTGCAGAAACCCATCCTTCACTCACCTCCCAATAACACAACCTCCAGAAACCACCCTGAGCATCTTCACTAACCTTCCAATAACGCAACCTGCAGAAACCCATCCTCAGCAATTTCACTCACCTTCCAATCACACAAAATGCAGAAACCCATCCGCAGCATCTCCACTAACCTTCCAATAACACAACCTGCAGAACCCCATCCTTCACTCACCTCCCAATAACACAACCTGCAGAAACCCATCCTCAGCATCATCAATAACCTTCCAATAACAAAACCTGCAGAAACCCACCCTCAGCATCTTCACGCAACTCCCAACAACACAACCTGCAGAAACCCATCCTCAGAATCTCCACTCATCTCCCAAGTACACAACCTGCACAGACCCATTCTCAGCAACTTCACTCACCTTCCTACAACACAACCTGCAGGAACCCATCCTCAGCAACATCAATAACCTTCCAATAAAAAACCTGCAGAAACCCACCCTCAGCATCTTCACGCAACTCCCAACAACACAACCTGCAGAAACCCATCCTCAGTATCTCCACTCATCTCCCAAGTACACATCCTGCACAGACCCATTCTCGGCAACTTCACTCACCGCCCAATAACGCAACCTGCAGAAACCCATCCTCAGTATCTTCACTCAACTTCCAATAACTCAACCTGCAGGAACCCATCCTCAGTATCTTCACTCAACTTACAATAACACAACCTTCAGAAACCCATCCTCAGTAACCTTCCAATAACACAACCTGCAGAAACCCATCCTCAGCATCTTCAGTCACCTCTCAATAACACAAACTGCAGAAACCCATCCTCAGCATCTTCAGTAACCTTCCAATAACACAACCTGCAGAAACCCATCCTCAGCATCTCCAGTCACCTCTCAATAACACAACCTGCTGAAACCCATCCTCAGCATCTCCACTAACCTTCTAATAACACAACCTGCGGAAAACCATCCTTCACTCACCTCCCAATAACACAACCTGCAGAAACCCATCCTCAGCATCTCCACTCACCTCCCAATAACACAACCTGCAGAAACCCATCTTCAGCATCTCCAGTAACCTTTCAATAACACAACCTGCAGAAACCCATCCTCAGCATTCCCACTAACCTCCCAATAACACTACCTACAGAAACACATCCTCAGCATCTTCAATAACCTTCCAATAACACAACCTGCAGAAATTAATTCTCAGCATCTCCACTCACCTCCCAATAACACAACCTGCAGAAACACATCCTCAGCATCTGCATTCCCCTCCCAATAAAACAACTTGCAGAAACCCATCCTCAGCATCTCCACTAACCTCCCAATAACACAACCTGCAGAAACCCATCCTCAGCATCTCCACTCACCTCCCAATAACACAACCTGCTGAAACCCATCCTCAGCATCTCCACTAACCTACCAATAACACAACCTCCGGAAACCCATCCTTCATTCACCTCTCAATAACACAACCTGCGGAAATCATCCTCAGCAGCTTCACTGACCTCCCAATAACGCATCCTGCAGATAATCATCCTCAGCAACCTGACTCACCTTCCAATCACACAACATGCAGAAACCCATCCTCAGCATCTTCACTAACCTTCCAATAACACAACCTGCAGAAACCCATCCTTCACTCACCTCCCAGTAACACAACCTGCAGAAACCCATCCTCAGCATCTTCACTCACCTCCCAATAACGGAACCTGCAGAAACCCATCTTCAGCATCTTCACTCACCTCTCAATAACACAACCTGCAGAAACCCATCCTTCATTCACCTCCCAATAACACAAACTGCAGAAACCCATCCTCAGCATCTTGACTCACCTCCCAATAACAGAACCTGCAGAACCCCATCCTCAGCATCTCCAGTCACCTCTCAATAACACAACCTGCTGAAACCCATCCTCAGCATCTCCACTAAACTTCCAATAACACAACCTGCGGAAAACCATCCTTCACTCACCTCCCAATAACACAACCTGCGGAAACCATCCTCAGCAGCTTCACTAACCTCCCAATAACGCAACCTGCAGAAACCCATCCTCAGCAACTTCACTCACCTTCCAATCACACAACATGCAGAAACCCATCCTCAGCATCTCCACTAACCTTCCAATAACACAACCTGCAGAAACCCATCCTCAGCATCTTCACTCACCTCCCAATAACAGAACCTGCAGAAACCCATCCTCAGCATCTCCAATGAACTTCCAATAACACAAAATGCAGAAACCCATCCTCAGCATCTTCACTCACCTCCCAATAACACAACCTGCAGAAACCCATCCTCAGCATCTTCACTCACCTCCCAATAACACAACCTGCAGAAACCCATCCTCAGCAACTTCACTCACCTCCCAATAACACAACCTGCAGAAACCCATCCTCAGCTTCTCCACTCACCTCCCAATAACACTGGGTGTTATTAATAATTGGTACTGCTTAACCACTTCCTTACCTTGCAGGTCAGCTGTTCGGGAGAGAGAGGGAGCCAGGACCTTGGAAACAGCGCGGGAGTTTCAAAAAGCGCGGGAGCTGCGAGGCCGAGGGGACAGTTTAAAAGGGCGCGCTGTGGGTGAGGTAAGTACTGCTTAACCACTTCCTTACCTTGCAGGTCAGCTGTTCGGGAGAGAGAGGGAGCCAGGACCTTGGAAACAGCGCGGGAGTTTCAAAAAGCGCGGGAGCTGCGAGGCAGAGGGGACAGTTTAAAAGGGCGCGCTGTGGGTGAGGTCAGTACTGCTTAACCACTTCCTTACCTTGCAGGTCAGCTGTTCGGGAGAGAGAGGGAGCCAGGACCTTGGAAACAGCGCGGGAGTTTCAAAAAGCGCGGGAGCTGCGAGGCAGAGGGGACAGTTTAAAAGGGCGCGCTGTGGGTGAGGTAAGTACTGCTTAACCACTTCCTTACCTTGCAGGTCAGCTGTTCGGGAGAGAGAGGGAGCCAGGACCTTGGAAACAGCGCGGGAGTTTCAAAAAGCGCGGCAGCTGCGAGGCAGAGGGGACAGTTTAAAAGGGCGCGCTGTGGGTGAGGTAAGTACTGATTAACCACTTCCTTACCTTGCAGGTCAGCTGTTCGGGAGAGAGATCAGTTTTGGGAGCAGGCCTATTGGCTGACTGTAAATCAGGAAGGATACAAAGGGTGTGGCTGAAGTGCCTTTAGAAACAGAGTGCTGAAGGCAAACAGAGTGTATCTGAGTTTGGGTAAGGCTGAGTTCGGGTAAGAGTGGAGTGACAAAAAAAAAAAAATCAAGTTAATTAAGTAAATTAATTAACTAGTTAAGGGAATTTGGTGCTCACCTGAAGGAGGTGCAGAGAAGCAGACCTGTGAGGGAGTCTCTGGAGCAACTACATCACAGCCAGCAGGTAAGTGATTGGCTTGAAACTGATAAGTGATTTCTCTCTCTCTTTGACTTTCTCTTAGCTGTGTAGTGTAGTTCAAATTTAACTTCAGGTTTAAGTCATGGCAGGAGAGCTCAGACCCGTGTCATGCTCCTCTTGTGAGATGAGGCAAGTCAGGGACCCTTCTGGTGTCCCTGACTCCTTCATCTGCAAGAAGTGTGTCCAACTGCAGCTCCTGTTAGACCGCTTGACGGCTCTGGAGCTGCGGATGGACTCACTTTGGAGCATCCGCGATGCTGAGGAAGTTGTGGAAAGCACATTCAGTGAGTTGGTCACACCGCAGATTAAAGTTACTGAGGCAGATAGGGAAAGGGTGACCAACAGACAGAGGAAGAGTAGGAAGGCAGTGCAGGGATCCCCTGCGGTCATCTCCCTCCAAAACAGATTTACCGTTTTGGAAACTGTTGGGGGAGATGGCTCACCAGGGGAAGGTGGCAGCAGCCAGGCTCATGGCACCGTGGCTGGCTCTGCTGCACAGAAGGGCGGGAAAAAGAGTGGCAGAGCTATAGTGATAGGGGATTCAATTGTAAGGGGAATAGACAGGCGTTTCTGCGGACGCAAACGAGAATCCAGGTTGGTATGTTGCCTCCCTGGTGCAAGGGTCAAGGATGTCTCGGAGCGGCTGCAGGGCATTCTGGAGGGGGAGGGTGAACAGCCAGCTGTCGTGGTGCATATAGGCACCAACGATATAGGTAAAAAACGGGATGAGGTCCTACAAGCTGAATTTATGGAGTTAGGAGTTAAACTAAAAAGTAGGACCTCAAAGGTAGTAATCTCAGGATTGCTACCAGTGCCACGTGATAGTCAGAGTAGGAATGACAGGATAGCTAGGATGAATATGTGGCTTGAGAGATGGTGCAAGAGGGAGGGTTTCAAATTCCTGGGACATTGGGACCGATTCTGGGGGAGGTGGGACCTGTACAAATCGGACGGTCTGCATCTGGGTGGGACCGGAACCAATGTTCTCGGGGGGGTGTTTGCTAGTGCAGTTGGGGAGGGTTTAAACTAATGTGCCAGGGGGATGGGAACCGATGTAGGAAGTCAGTGGGGACAGAAACAAAAGGCAGGAAGGGAGAGTGTGTAAAGCATGACCAGAGAAAGCAGGGAAGAGAGCAAGGAAGGTCTACATTAAACTGCATTTATTTCAATGCAAGGGGCCTGACGGGCAAAGCGGATGAACTCAGGGCATGGACGGGCACATGGGACTGGGATATTATAGCTATGACTTAAACATGGCTAAGGGAGGGGCAGGACTGGCAGCTCAATGTTCCGGGGTACAGATGCTATAGAACGGATAGAACAGGAGGTAAGAGAGGAGGGGGAGTGGCGTTTTTGATTAGGGAGAACATCACGGCAGTACTTAGAGGGGATATATCCGAGGGTTCGCCCACTGAGTCTATATGGGTGGAACTGAAAAATAAGAAGGGAGAGATCACCTTGGTAGGACTGTACTACAGGCCCCCAAATAGTCAGCGGGAAATTGAGGAGCAAATATGTAAGGAGATTACAGATAGCTGCAAGTATAATAGGGTGGTAGTAGTAGGGGACTTTAACTTTCCCAACATTGACTGGGACAGCCATCGCATTAGGGGCTTGGATGGAGGGAAATTTGTTGAGTGTATTCAGGAGGAATTTCTCATTCAGTATGTGGATGGACCGACTAGAGAGGGGGCAAAACTTGACCTCGTCTTGGGAAATAAGGAAGGGCAAGTGATAGAAGTGCTAGTGAGGGATCACTTTGGGACAAGTGACCATAATTCCATTAGTTTTAAGATAGCTATGGAGAATGATAGGTCTGGCCCAAGAGTTAAAATTCTTAATTGGGGCAAGGCCAATTTTGATGGTATCAGACAGGAACTTGCAGAGGTAGATTGGGGGAGACTATTGGCAGACAAAGGGACGGCTGGTAAATGGGAGGCTTTTAAAAATGTGTTAACCAGGGTGCAGGGTAAGCACATTCCCTTTAGAGTGAAGGGCAAGGCTGGTAGAAGTAGGGAACCCTGGATGACTCGAGATATTGAGACTCTGGTCAAAAAGAAGAAGGAGGCATATGACGTACATAAGCAACTGGGATCAAGTAGATCCCTTGAAGAGTATAGAGATTGTCGAAATAGAGTTAAGAGGGAAATCAGGAGGGCAAAAAGGGGACATGAAATTGCTTTGGCAAATAATGCAAGGGACAATCCAAAGAGATTCTACAGATACATAAAGGGGAAAAGAGTAACTAGGGACAGAGTAGGGCCTCTTAAGGATCAACAAGGGCATCTATGTGCAGAGCCACAAGAGTTGGGTGAGATCCTGAATGAATATTTCTCATCGGTATTCACGGTGGAGAAAGGCATGGAGGTTAGGAAACTAAGGGAAATAAATAGTGATGTCTTGAGAAGTGTGCATATTACAGAGGAGGAGGTGCTGGAAGTCTTAAAGCGCATCAAGGTAGATAAATCCCCGGGACCTGATGAAATGTATCCCAGGATGTTGTGGGAGGCTAGGGAGGAAATTGCGGGTCCCCTAACCGAGATATTTGAATCATCGGCAGCCACAGGTGAGGTGCCTGAAGATTGGAGAGTGGCGAATGTTGTGCCCTTGTTTAAGAAGGGCAGCAGGGAAAAGCCTGGGAACTACAGACCGGTGAGCCTAACGTCTGTAGTAGGTAAATTGCTAGAACGTATTCTGAGAGACCGGATCTACAAGCATTTAGAGAGGCAAGGACTGATTCGGGGCAGTCAGCATAGCTTTGTGCGTGGAAAATCATGTCTCTCAAATTTGATTGAGTTTTTTGAGGGAGTGACCAAGAAGGTAGATGAGGGCAGTGCAGTAGACGTTGTCTACATGGACTTTAGCAAAGCCTTTGACAAGGTACCGCATGGTAGGTTGTTGCAGAAGGTTAAAGCTCACGGGATCCAGGGTGAGGTTGCCAAATGGATTCAAAATTGGCTGGACAACAGAAGGCAGAGGGTGGTTGTAGAGGGTTGTTTTTCAAACTGGAGGCCTGTGACCAGTGGTGTGCCTCAGGGATCGGTGCTGGGTCCACTGTTATTTGTGATTTATATTAATGATTTGGATGAGAATTTAGGAGGCATGGTTAGTAAGTTTGCAGATGACACCAAGATTGGTGGCACAGTGGATAGTGAAGAAGGTTATCTAGGATTGCAACGGGATCTTGATCAATTAGGCCAGTGGGCCGACGAATGGCAGATGGAGTTTAATTTAGATAAATGTGAGGTGATGCATTTTGGCAGATCGAATCAGGCCAGGACCTACTCAGTTAATGGTATGGCGTTGGGGAGAGTTATAGAACAAAGAGATCTAGGAGTACAGGTTCATAGCTCCTTGAAGGTGGAGTCGCAGGTGGACAGGGTGGTGAAGAAGGCATTCGGCATGCTTGGTTTCATTGGTCAGAACATTGAATATAGGAGTTGGGACGTCTTGTTGAAGTTGTACAAGACATTGGTACGGCCACACTTGGAATACTGTGTGCAGTTCTGGTCACCCTATTATAGAAAGGATATTATTAAACTAGAAAGAGTGCAGAAAAGATTTACTAGGATGTTGCCGGGACCTGATGGTTTGAGTTATAAGGAGAGGCTGGATAGACTGGGACTTTTTTCCCTGGAGCGTAGGAGGCTTAGGGGTGAACTTATAGAGGTCTATAAAATAATGAGGGGCATAGATAAGGTAGATAGTCAACATATTTTCCCAAAGGTAGGGGAGTCTAAAACTAGAGGGCATAAGTTTAAGGTGAGAGGGGAGAGATTCAGAAGGGCCCAGAGGGGCAATTTCTTCACTCAGAGGGTAGTGAGTGTCTGGAATGGGCTGCCAGAGGTAGTAGTAGAAGCGGGTACAATTGTGTCTTTCAAAAAGCATTTAGATGGTTACATGGGTAAGATGGGTATAGAGGGTTATGGGCCAAGTGCGGGCAACTGGGACTAGCTTAATGGTAAAAACTGGGCGGCATGGACTGGTTGGGCCGAAGGGCCTGTTTCCATGCTGTAAACTTCTTTGATTCTATGATTCTATAACACAATCTGCAGAAACCCATCCTCATCATCTTCAATAACCTTCCAATAACACAACCTGCAGAAACCCATCCTCAGCATCTCCACTATCTTCCCAATAATGCAACCTGCAGAAACCCATCCTCAGCTTCTCCACTCACCTCCCAATAACACAACCTGCAGAAACCTATCCTCAGCATCTCCAGTCACCTTTCAATAACTCAACCTGCAGAAACGCATCCTCAGAATCTTCACTCACCTCCCAATAACACAACCTGCAGATACCCATCCTCAGCATCTCCACTAACCTCCCAATAACATTACCTACTGAAACACATCCTCAGCATCTTCAATAACCTTCCAATAACACAACCTGCAGTAACCCATCCTTCACTCACCTCCCAATAACACAACCTGCAGAAACCCATCCTCAGCATCTTGAATAACCTTCCAATAACACAACCTGCAGAAACCCATCCTCAGCATCTCCACTAACCTCCCAATAACACAAACTGCAAAAACCCAGCCACAGCATCTCCACTAACCTCCCAATAACACTACCTACAGAAACACATCCTCAGCATCTTCAATAGCCTTCCAATAACACACCCTGCAGAAATTAATTCTCAGCATCTCCACTCACCTCCCAATAACACAACCTGCAGAAATCCATCCTCAGCATCTACACTCACCTCCTAATAACACAACCTGCAGAAAACCATTCTCAGCATCTCCACTAAATTCCCAATAATGCAACCTGCAGAAACCCATCCTCAGCATCTTCAATAACCTTCCAATAACACAACCTGCAGAAACCCATCCTCAGCAACTCCACTAAATTCTCAATAATGCAACCTGCAGAAACCCATCCTCAGCATCTCCACTAACCTCCCAATAACACTACCTACAGAAACACATCCTCAGCATCTTCAATAGCCTTCCAATAACACAACCTGCAGAAATTAATTCTCAGCATCTCCACTCACCTCCCAATAACACAACCTGCAGAAACACATCCTCAGCATCTTCATTCCCCTCCCAATAAAACAACTTGCAGAAACCCATCCTCAGCATCTCCACTAACCTCCCAATAACACAACCTGCAGAAACCCATCCTCAGCATCTTCACTCACCTCCCAATAACATAACCTGCAGAAACCCATCCTCAGCATCTCCACTCACCTCCCAATAACACAACCTGCTGAAACCCATCCTCAGCAACTCCACTAACCTACCAATAACACAACCTCCGGAAACCCATCCTTCATTCACCTCTCAATAACACAACCTGCGGAAACCATCCTCAGCAGCTTCACTAACCTCCCAATTACGCATCCTGCAGAAAGCCATCCTCAGCAACCTCACTCACCCTACAATCACACAACATGCAGAAACCCATCCTCAGCATCTCCACTAACCTTCCAATAACACAACCTGCAGAAACCCATACTCACTCACCTCCCAGTAACACAACCTGCAGAAACCCATCCTCAGCATCTCCACTCACCTCCCAATAACACAACCTGCAAAAACCCATCCTCAGCATCTTGAATAACCTCCCAATAACACAACCTGCAGAAACCCATCCTCAGCATCTCCACTAACCTCCCAATAACACAAACTGCAAAAACCCAGCCTCAGCATCTCCACTAACCTCCCAATAACACTACCTACAGAAACACATCCTCAGCATCTTCAATAGCCTCCCAATAACACAACCTGCAGTAATTCATTCTCAGCATCTCCACTCACCTCCCAATAACACAACCTGCAGAAACACATCCTCAGCATCTTCATTCACCTCCCAATAAAACAACCTGCAGAAACCCATCCTCAACATCTCCACTCACCTCCCAATAACACAACCTGCAGAAACCCATCCTCAGCATCTCCAGTCACCTCTCAATAACACAACCTGCTGAAACCCATCCTCAGCATCTCCACTAACATTCCAATAACACAACCTGCGGAAAACCATCCTTCACTCACCTCCCAATAACACAACCTGCGGAAACCATCCTCAGGAGCTTCACTAACCTCCCAATAACGTAACCTGCAGAAACCCATCCTCAGCAACTTCACTCACCTTACAATCACACAACATGCAGAAACCCATCCTCAGCATCTCCACTAACCTTCCAATAACACAACCTGCAGAAACCCATCCTTCATTCACCTCCCAATAACACAACCTGCAGAAACCCATCCTCAGCATCTTCACTCACCTCCCAATAACAGAAACTGCAGAAACCCATCCTCAGCATCTTCAATGAACTTCCAATAACACAAAATGCAGAAACCCATTCTCAGCATCTTCACTCACCTCCCAGTAACACACCCTGCAGAAACCCATCCTCAGCATCTTCAATAACCTTCCAATAACACAACCTGCAGAAACCCATCCTCAGCATATCCACTATCTTCCCAATAACGCAACCTGCAGAAAACTACCCTCAGCATCTCCAGTCACCATTCAATAACTCAACCTGCAGAAACGCATCCGCAGCATCTTCACTCACCTCCCAATAACACAACCTGCAGATACCCATCCTCAGCATCTCCACTAACCTCCCAATAACATTACCTACAGAAACACATCCTCAGCATCTTCAATAACCTTCCAATAACACACCCTGCAGAAATTAATTCTCAGCATCTCCACTCACCTCCCAATAACACAACCTGCAGAAACACATCCTCAGCATCTTCACTCACCTCCCAATAACACAACTTGCAGAAACCCATCCTCAGCATCTCCACTCACCTCCCAATAACACAACTTGCAGAAACCCATCCTCAGCATCTTCAATAACCTTCCAATAACACAACCTGCAGAAACCCATCCTCAGCATCTCCACTAACCTCCCAATAACACTACCTACAGAAACACATCCTCAGCATCTTCAATAACCTTCCAATAACACAACCTGCAGAAATTCATTCTCAGCATCTCCACTCGCCTCCCAATAACACAACCTGCAGAAACCGATCCTCAGCATCTCCAGTCACCTTTCAATAACTCAACCTGCAGAAACCCATCCTCAGCATCTTCACTCACATCCCAATAACGCAATCTGCAGAAACACATCCACTGCATCTCCACTCACATCCCAATAACACAACCTACAGAAACAAATCCTCAGCATCTTCACTCACCTCCCAATAACACAACCTGCAGAAACCCATCCTCAGCATCTACATTCACCTCCTAATAACACAACCTGCAGAAACCCATCCTCATTATCTTCAATAACCTTCCAACAACACAACCTGCAGAAACCCATCCTCAGCATCTCCACTAAATTCCCAATAACACAACCTGCAGAAACCCATCCTCAGCATCTCCAGTAACCTTTCAATAATACAACCTGCAGAAACCCATCCTCAGCATCTCCACTAACCTCCCAATAACACAACCAACGGAAACCCATCCTCAGCATCTTCACTAACCTTCCAATAACACAACCTGCAGAAAATCATTCTCAACATCTCCACCCACCTCCCAATAACACAACCTGCAGAAACCCATCCTCAGCATCTTCACTCACCTCCCAATAACACAACCTGCAGAAACCCATCCTCAGCATCTCCAGTCACCTCTCAATAACACAACCTGCTGAAACCCATCCTCAGCATCTCCACTAACCTTCCAATAACACTACCTGCGGAAAACCATCCTTCACTCACCTCCCAATAACACAACCTGCGGAAACCATCCTCAGCAGCTTCACTAACCTCCCAATAACGCAACCTGCAGAAACCCATCCTCAGCAACTTCACTCACCTTCCAATCACACAACATGCAGAAACCCATCCTCAGCATCTCTAATAACCTTCCAATAACACAACCTGCAGAAACCCATCCTCAGCATCTTCACTCACCTCCCAATGACAGAACCGGCAGAAACCCATCCTCAGCATCTTCAATGAACTTCCAATAACACAAAATGCAGAAACCCATCCTCAGCATCTTCACTCACCTCCCAATAACACAACCTGCAGAAACCCATCCTCAGCAACTTCACTCATCTCCCAATAACACAACCTGCAGAAACCCATCCTCAGCATCTCCACTCACCTCCCAATAACACAACCTGCTGAAACCCATCCTCAGCAACTCCACTAACCTACCAATAACACAACCTCCGGAAACCCATCCTTCATTCACCTCTCAATAACACAACCTGCGGAAACCATCCTCAGCAGCTTCACTAACCTCCCAATTACGCATCCTGCAGAAAGCCATCCTCAGCAACCTCACTCACCCTACAATCACACAACATGCAGAAACCCATCCTCAGCATCACCACTAACCTTCCAATAACACAACCTGCAGAAACCCATACTCACTCACCTCCCAGTAACACAACCTGCAGAAACCCATCCTCAGCATCTCCACTCACCTCCCAATAACACAAACTGCAAAAACCCAGCCTCAGCATCTCCACTAACCTCCCAATAACACTACCTACAGAAACACATCCTCAGCATCTTCAATAGCCTTCCAATAACACAACCTGCAGTAATTCATTCTCAGCATCTCCACTCACCTCCCAATAACACAACCTGCAGAAACACATCCTCAGCATCTTCATTCACCTCCCAATAAAACAACCTGCAGAAACCCATCCTCAACATCTCCACTCACCTCCCAATAACACAACCTGCAGAAACCCATCCTCAGCATCTCCAGTCACCTCTCAATAACACAACCTGCTGAAACCCATCCTCAGCATCTCCACTAACATTCCAATAACACAACCTGCGGAAAACCATCCTTCACTCACCTCCCAATAACACAACCTGCGGAAACCATCCTCAGGAGCTTCACTAACCTCCCAATAACGTAACCTGCAGAAACCCATCCTCAGCAACTTCACTCACCTTACAATCACACAACATGCAGAAACCCATCCTCAGCATCTCCACTCACCTTCCAATAACACAACCTGCAGAAACCCATCCTTCATTCACCTCCCAATAACACAACCTGCAGAAACCCATCCTCAGCATTTTCACTCACCTCCCAATAACAGAAACTGCAGAAACCCATCCTCAGCATCTTCAATGAACTTCCAATAACACAAAATGCAGAAACCCATTCTCAGCATCTTCACTCACCTCCCAGTAACACACCCTGCAGAAACCCATCCTCAGCATCTTCAATAACCTTCCAATAACACAACCTGCAGAAACCCATCCTCAGCATATCCACTATCTTCCCAATAATGCGACCTGCAGAAACCCATCCTCAGCATCTCCACTCACCTCCCAATAACGCAACCTGCAGAAAACTACCCTCAGCATCTCCAGTCACCATTCAATAACTCAACCTGCAGAAACGCATCCGCAGCATCTTCACTCACCTCCCAATAACACAACCTGCAGATACCCATCCTCAGCATCTCCACTAACCTCCCAATAACATTACCTACAGAAACACATCCTCAGCATCTTCAATAACCTTCCAATAACACGCCCTGCAGAAATTAATTCTCAGCATCTCCACTCACCTCCCAATAACACAACCTGCAGAAACACATCCTCAGCATCTTCATTCACCTCCCAATAAAACAACCTGCCGAAACACATACTGAACATCTCCACTCACCTCCCAATAACACAACTTGCAGAAACCCATCCTCAGCATCTTCACTCACCTCCCAATAACACAACCTGCAGAAATCCATCCTCAGCATCTACACTCACCTCCTCATAACACAACCTGCAGAAAACCATTCTCAGCATCTCCACTAAATTCCCAATAATGCAACCTGCAGAAACCCATCCTCAGCATCTTCAATAACCTTCCAATAACACAACCTGCAGAAACCCATCCTCAGCATCTCCACTAAATTCTCAATAATGCAACCTGCAGAAACCCATCCTCAGCATCTCCACTAACCTCCCAATAACACTACCTACAGAAACACATCCTCAGCATCTTCAATAGCCTTCCAATAACACAACCTGCAGAAATTCATTCTCAGCATCTCCACTCGCCTCCCAATAACACAACCTGCAGAAACCGATCCTCAGCATCTCCATTCACCTTTCAATAACTCAACCTGCAGAAATCCATCCTCAGCATCTTCACTCACCTCCCAATATCACAACCTGCAGAAACCCATCCTCAGCATCTACATTCACCTCCTAATAACACAACCTGCAGAAACCCATCCTCATTATCTTCAATAACCTTCCAACAACACAACCTGCAGAAACCCATCCTCAGCATCTCCACTAAATTCCCAATAATGCAACCTGCAGAAACACATCCTCAGCATCTCCACTCACCTCCCCATAACACAACCTGCAGAAACCCATCCTCAGCATCTCCAGTAACCTTTCAATAATACAACCTGCAGAAACCCATCCTCAGCATCTCCACTAACCTCCCAATAACACAACCAACGGAAACCCATCCTCAGCATCTTCACTAACCTTCCAATAACACAACCTGCAGAAAATCATTCTCAACATCTCCACCCACCTCCCAATAACACAACCTGCAGAAACCCATCCTCAGCATCTTCATTCACCTCCCAATAAAACAACCTGCAGAAACCCATCCTCAACATCTCCACTCACCTCCCAATAACACAACCTGCAGAAACCCATCCTCAGCATCTCCAGTCACCTCTCAATAACACAACCTGCTGAAACCCATCCTCAGCATCTCCACTAACATTCCAATAACACAACCTGCGGAAAACCATCCTTCACTCACCTCCCAATAACACAACCTGCGGAAACCATCCTCAGGAGCTTCACTAACCTCCCAATAACGTAACCTGCAGAAACCCATCCTCAGCAACTTCACTCACCTTACAATCACACAACATGCAGAAACCCATCCTCAGCATCTCCACTCACCTTCCAATAACACAACCTGCAGAAACCCATCCTTCATTCACCTCCCAATAACACAACCTGCAGAAACCCATCCTCAGCATTTTCACTCACCTCCCAATAACAGAAACTGCAGAAACCCATCCTCAGCATCTTCAATGAACTTCCAATAACACAAAATGCAGAAACCCATTCTCAGCATCTTCACTCACCTCCCAGTAACACACCCTGCAGAAACCCATCCTCAGCATCTTCAATAACCTTCCAATAACACAACCTGCAGAAACCCATCCTCAGCATATCCACTATCTTCCCAATAATGCGACCTGCAGAAACCCATCCTCAGCATCTCCACTCACCTCCCAATAACGCAACCTGCAGAAAACTACCCTCAGCATCTCCAGTCACCATTCAATAACTCAACCTGCAGAAACGCATCCGCAGCATCTTCACTCACCTCCCAATAACACAACCTGCAGATACCCATCCTCAGCATCTCCACTAACCTCCCAATAACATTACCTACAGAAACACATCCTCAGCATCTTCAATAACCTTCCAATAACACGCCCTGCAGAAATTAATTCTCAGCATCTCCACTCACCTCCCAATAACACAACCTGCAGAAACACATCCTCAGCATCTTCATTCACCTCCCAATAAAACAACCTGCCGAAACACATACTGAACATCTCCACTCACCTCCCAATAACACAACTTGCAGAAACCCATCCTCAGCATCTTCACTCACCTCCCAATAACACAACCTGCAGAAATCCATCCTCAGCATCTACACTCACCTCCTCATAACACAACCTGCAGAAAACCATTCTCAGCATCTCCACTAAATTCCCAATAATGCAACCTGCAGAAACCCATCCTCAGCATCTTCAATAACCTTCCAATAACACAACCTGCAGAAACCCATCCTCAGCATCTCCACTAAATTCTCAATAATGCAACCTGCAGAAACCCATCCTCAGCATCTCCACTAACCTCCCAATAACACTACCTACAGAAACACATCCTCAGCATCTTCAATAGCCTTCCAATAACACAACCTGCAGAAATTCATTCTCAGCATCTCCACTCGCCTCCCAATAACACAACCTGCGGAAACCGATCCTCAGCATCTCCATTCACCTTTCAATAACTCAACCTGCAGAAATCCATCCTCAGCATCTTCACTCACCTCCCAATATCACAACCTGCAGAAACCCATCCTCAGCATCTACATTCACCTCCTAATAACACAACCTGCAGAAACCCATCCTCATTATCTTCAATAACCTTCCAACAACACAACCTGCAGAAACCCATCCTCAGCATCTCCACTAAATTCCCAATAATGCAACCTGCAGAAACACATCCTCAGCATCTCCACTCACCTCCCCATAACACAACCTGCAGAAACCCATCCTCAGCATCTCCAGTAACCTTTCAATAATACAACCTGCAGAAACCCATCCTCAGCATCTCCACTAACCTCCCAATAACACAACCAACGGAAACCCATCCTCAGCATCTTCACTAACCTTCCAATAACACAACCTGCAGAAAATCATTCTCAACATCTCCACCCACCTCCCAATAACACAACCTGCAGAAACCCATCCTCAGCATCTTCACTCACCTCCCAATAACACAACCTGCAGAAACCCATCCTCAGCATCTCCAGTCACCTCTCAATAACACAACCTGCTGAAACCCATCCTCAGCATCTCCACTAAACTTCCAATAACACTACCTGCGGACAACCATCCTTCACTCACCTCCCAATAACACAACCTGCGGAAACCATCCTCAGCAGCTTCACTAACCTCCCAATAACGCAACCTGCAGAAACCCATCCTCAGCAACTTCACTCACCTTCCAATCACACAACATGCAGAAACCCATCCTCAGCATCTCCAATAACCTTCCAATAACACAACCTGCAGAAACCCATCCTCAGCATCTTCACTCACCTCCCAATGACAGAACCGGCAGAAACCCATCCTCAGCATCTTCAATGAACTTCCAATAACACAAAATGCAGAAACCCATCCTCAGCATCTTCACTCACCTCCCAGTAACACAACCTTCAGAAACCCATCCTCAGCATCTTCACTCACCTCCCAATAACACAACCTGCAGAAACCCATCCTCAGCAACTTCACTCACCTCCCAATAACACAACCTGCAGAAACCCATCCTCAGCATCTCCACTCACCTCCCAATAACACAAACTGCAGAAACCCATCCTCATCATCTTCAATAACCGTCCAATAACACAAACTGCAGAAACCCATCCTCAGCATCTCCACTATCTTCCCAGTAATGCAACCTGCAGAAACCCATCCTCAGCATCTCCACTCACCTCCCAATAACACAACCTGCAGAAACCTATCCTCAGCATCTCCAGTCACCTTTCAATAACTCAACCTGCAGAAACCCATCCTCAGCATCTTCACTCACATCCCAATAACGCAATCTGCAGAAACACATCCACTGCATCTCCACTCACTTCCCAATAACACAACCTACAGAAACACATCCTCAGCATCTTCCCTAACCTTCCAATAACACAACCTGCAGAAACCCATCCTCAGCATCTACATTCACCTCCTAATAACACAACCTGCAGAACCCCATCCTCATTATCTTCAATAACCTTCCAATAATGCAACCTGCAGAAACCCATCATCCGCATCTCCACTCACCTCCCAATAACACAACCTGCAGAAACCCATCCTCAGCATCTTCACTCACCTCCCAATAACACAACCTGCAGAAACACATCCTCAGCATCTCCACTCACCTCCCCATAACACAACCTGCAGAAACCCATGCTCAGCTTCTCCAGTAACCTTTCAATAATACAACCTGCAGAAACCCATCCTCAGCATCTCCACTAACCTCCCAATAACACAACCAACGGAAACCCATCCTCAGCATCTTCACTAACCTTCCAATAACACAACCTGCAGAAAATCATTCTCAGCATCTTCACTCACCTCCCAATAACACAACCTGCAGAAACACATCCTCAGCATCTTCACTCACCTCTCAATAACACAACCTGCAGAAACACATCCTCAACATCTCAACTCACCTCCCAATAACACCGGGGCAGCACGGTAGCATAGTGGTTAGCACACGTGCTTCACAGCTCCAGAGTCCCAGGTTCGATTCCGGCTTGGGTCACTGTCTGTGCGGAGTCTGCACATCCTCCCCGTGTGTGCGTGGTTTTCCTCCGGGTGCTCCGGTTTCCTCCCACAGTCCAAAGATGTGCAGGTTAGGAGGATTGGCCATAATAAAATTGCCCTTAGTGTCCAAACTTCCCCTTAGTGTTGGGTGGGGTTACTGGGCTATGGGGATAGGGGGAGGTGTTGACCTTGGGTAGGGTGCTCTTTCTAAGAGCCGGTGCAGACTCGATGGGGCGAATGGCCTCCTTCTGCATTGTAAATTCTATGATAATCTATGATAAACACAACCTGCAGAAACCCATCCTTAGCATCTTCAATAATCTTCCAATAACAAAACCTGCAGAAACCCATCCTCAGCATCTTCACTCACCTTCCAATAACACAACCTGCTGGAACCCATCCTCAGCATCTCTACTCCCCTCCCAGTAACACAACCTGCAGAAACCCATCCTCAGCATCTCCGCTCACCTCCCAATAAAACAACCTGCAGAAACCCATCCTCAGTATCTTCACACACTTTCCAATTACACAACCTGCAGAAACCCATCCTCAGCATCTCCACTCACCTCCCAATAACACAAGCTGCAGAAACCCATCCTCAGCATCTCAACTCACCTCCCAATAACACAACCTGCAGAAACCCATCCTCAGCATCTCAATTCACCTCCCAATAACACAACCTGCAGAAATCCATCCTCAGCATCTTCAATAACCTTCCAATAACATAACCTGCAGAAACCCATCCTCAGCATCTTCAGTAACCTTCCAATAACACAACCTGCAGAAACCCATCCTCAGCAACTTCACTCACCTTCCAATCACACAACAGGCAGAAACCCATCCTCAGCATCTCCACTAACCTTTCAATAACACACCTGCAGAAACCCATCCTTCACTCACCTCCCAGTAACACAACCTGCAGAAACCCATCCTCCGCCTCTTCACTCACCTCCCAATAACACAACCTGCAGAAACCCATCCTCAGCAACTTCACTCACGTTCCAAAAACACAACCTGAAGAAACCCATCCTCAGCATCTCCACTCACCTCCCAATAACACAACCTGCAGAAACCCATCCTCATCATCTTCAATAACCATCCAATAACACAACCTGCAGAAACTCATCCTCAGCATCTCCACTAACTTCCCAATAATGCAACCTGCAGAAACCCATACTCAGCATCTCCACTCACCTCCCAATAACACAACTGCAAAAATCTATCCTCAGCATCTCCAGTCACCTTTCAATAACTCAACCTGCAGAAACCCATCCTCAGCATCTTCACTCACATCCCAATAACACAATCTGCAGAAACACATCCACAGCATCTCCACCCTCCTCCCAATAACACAACCTACAGAAACCCATCCTCAGCATCTTCACTCACCTCCCAATAACACAACCTGCAGAAACCCATCCTCAGCATCTCCACTAACCTCCCAATAACACTATCTACAGAAACACATCCTCAGCATCTTCAATAACCTTCCAATAACACAACCTGCAGAAATTAATTCTCAGCATCTCCACTCACCTCCCAATAACACAACCTGCAGAAACACATCCTCAGCATCTTCAGTCACCTCCCAATAAAACAACCTGCAGAATCCCATCCTCAACATCTCCACTCACCTCGAATAACACAACCTGCAGAAATCGATCCTCAGCATCTTCAGTAACCTTCCAATAACACAACCTGCAGAAACCCATCCTCAGCATCTCCAGTCACCTCTCAATAACACAACCTGCTGAAACCCATCCTCAGCATCTCCACTAACCTTCCAATAACACAACCTGCGGAAAACCATCCTTTACTCACCTCCCAATAACACAACCTGCGGAAACCATCCTCAGCAGCTTCACTAATCTCTCAATAACGCAACCTGCAGAAACCCATCCTCAGCAACTTCACTCACCTCCCCATAACACAACCTGCAGAAACCCATCCTCATCATCTTCAATAACCTTCCAATAACACAACCTGCAGAATCCCATCCTCAGCATCTCCACTAAATTCCCAATAATGCAACCTGCAGAAACACATCTTCAGCAACTTCACTCACCTTCCAATCACACAACATGCAGAAACCCATCCTCAGCATCTCCACTAACATTCCAATAACACACCTGCAGAAACCCATCCTTCACTCACCTCCCAGTAACACAACCTGAAGAAACCCATCCTCAGCATCTCCACTAACTTCCCAATAATGCAACCTGCAGAAAACCATACTCAGCATCTCCACTCACCTCCCAATAACACAACTGCAGAAATCTATCCTCAGCATCTCCAGTCACCTTTCAATAACTCAACCTGCAGAAACCCATCCTCAGCATCTTTACTCACATCCCAATAACACAATCTGCAGAAACACATCCACAGCATCTTGAATAACCTTCCAATAACACAACCTGCAGAAATTAATTCTCAGCATCTCCACTCACCTCCCAATAACACAACCTGCAGAACCACATCCTCAGCATCTTCAGTCACCTCCCAATAAAACAACCTGCAGAATCCCATCCTCAACATCTCCACTCACCTCGAATAACACAACCTGCAGAAATCCATCCTCAGCATCTTCAGTAACCTTTCAATAACACAACCTGCTGAAACCCATCCTCAGCATCTCCACTAACCTTCCAATAACACAACCTGCTGAAACCCATCCTCAGCATCTCCACTAACCTTCCAATAACACAACCTGCGGAAAACCATCCTTTACTCACCTCCCAATAACACAACCTGCGGAAACCATCCTCAGCAGCTTCACTAATCTCTCAATAACGCAACCTGCAGAAACCCATCCTCAGCAACTTCACTCACCTCCCCATAACACAACCTGCAGAAACCCATCCTCATCATCTTCAATAACCTTCCAATAACACAACCTCCAGAATCCCATCCTCAGCATCTCCACTAAATTCCCAATAATGCAACCTGCAGAAACACATCCTCAGCATCTCCACTCACCTCCCAATAACTCAACCTGCAGAAACCCATCCTCAGCATCTCCAGTAACCTTTCAGTAACACAACCTGCAGAAACCCATCCTCAGCATCCCCACTAACCTCCCAATAACACTACCTACGGAAACACATCCTCAGCATCTTCAATAACCTTCCAATAACACAACCTGCAGAAATTAATTCTCAGCATCTCCACTCACCTCCCAATAACACAACCTGCAGAAACCAATTCTCAGCAGCTGCACTCACCTCCCAATAACACAACTTGCAGAAACCCATCCTCAGCATTGTCACTCACCTCCCAATAACACAACCTGCAGAAACCCATCCTAAGCATCTCCAGTAACCTTTCAATAACACAACCTGCAGAAACCCATCCTCAGCATCCCCACTAATCTCCCAATAACACTACCTACAGAAACACATCCTCAGCATCTTCAATAACCTTCCAATAACACTATCTCCAGAAACACATCCTCAGCATCTTCAATAACCTTCCAATAACACAACCTGCAGAAATTAATTCTCAGCATCTCCACTCACCTCCCAATAACACAACCTGCAGAAACACATCCTCAGCATCTTCAGTCACCTCCCAATAAAACAACCTGCAGAATCCCATCCTCAACATCTCCACTCACCTCGAATAACACAACCTGCAGAAACCCATCCTCACCATCTCCACTAACTTCCCAATAATGCAACTAGCAGAAACCCATCCTCAGCATCTCCACTCACCTCCCAATAACACAACCTGCAGAAACCCATCCTCAGCATCTCCAGTAAGCTTTCAATAATACAACCTGCAGAAACCCATCCTCAGCATCTTCACTCACCTCCCAACAACACAATCTGCAGAATCCCATCCACAGCATCTCCACTCACCTCCCAATAACCCAATCTGAAGAAACCCATCCTCAGCATCTTCACTCACCTCTCAATAACACAACCTGCAGAAACACATCCTCAACATCTCAACTCACCTCCAAATAACACCGGGGCAGCACGGTAGCATAGTGGTTAGCACAATTGCTTCACAGCTCCAGAGTCCCAGGTTCGATTCCGGCTTGTGTCACTGTCTGTGCGGAGTCTGCACATCCTCCCCGTGTGTGCGTGGGTTTCCTCCGGGTGCTCCGGTTTCCTCCCACAGTCCAAAGATGTGCATGTTAGGTGGATTTGCCATAATAAAATTGCCCTTATTGTCCAAAATTCCCCTTAGTGTTGGGTGGGGTTACTGGGCTATGGGGATAGGGGGAGGTGTTGACATTGGGTAGGGTTCTCTTTCCAAGAGCCGGTGCAGACTCGATGGGCCGAATGGCCTCCTTCTGCACTGTAAATTCTATGATAATCTATGATAAACACAACCTGCAGAAACCCATCCTCAGCATCTTCACTCACCTCCCAATAACACAACCTGCAAAAACCCATCCTTCACTCACCTCCCAATAACACAACCTGCAGAAACCACCCTCAGCATCTTCACTAACCTTCCAATAACGCAACCTGCAGAAACCCATCCTCAGCAATTTCACTCACCTTCCAATCACACAAAATGCAGAAACCAATCCTCAGCATCTCCACTATCCTTCCAATAACACAACCTGCAGAAACCCATCCTTCACTCACCTCCCAACAACACAACCTGCAGAAACCCATCCTCAGCATCTTCACTCACCCCCCAATAACACAACCTGCAGAAACCCATCCTCAGCATCTTCAATAATCTTCCAATAACAAAACCTGCAGATACCCACACTCAGCATCTTCACGCAACTCCCAACAACACAACCTGCAGAAACCCATCCTCAGTATCTCCACTCATCTCCTAAGTACACAACCTGCACAGAGCCATTCTCAGCAACTTCACTCACCGCCCAATAACACAACCTGCAGGAACCCATCCTCAGTATCTTCACTCAACTTCCAATATCACAACCTGCAGAAACCCATCCTCAGTATCTTCACTCAACTTCCAATATCACAACCTGCAGAAACCCATCCTCAGCAGCTTCACGAACCTCCCAATAACACAACCTGCAGAAAACCCATCCTCAGCATCTCCACTCACCTCCCAATAACACAACCTGCAGAAACCCATCCTCAGCATCTTCACTCACCTTCCAATAACACAACCTGCTGAAACCCATCCTCAGCATCTCTACTCCCCTCCCAGTAACACAACCTGCAGAAACCCATCCTCAGTATCTTCACACACCTTCCAATTACACAACCTGCAGAAACCCATCCTCAGCATGTCCACTCACCTCCCAATAACACAACCTGCAGAAACTCATCCTCAGCATCTCCACTCACCTCCCAATAACACACCCTGCAGAAACCCATCCACAGTATCTTCACACACCTTCCAATTACACAACCTGCAGAAACCCATCCTCAGCATCTCCACTCACCTTCCAATAACACAACCTGCAGAAACCCATCCTCAGCATCTCAACTCACATCCCAATAACACAACCTGCAGAAACCCATCCTCAGCATCTCAACTCACCTCCCAATAACACAACCTGCAGAAATCCATCCTCAGCATCTTCAATAACCTTCCAATAACACAAACTGCAGAAAACCATCCTCAGCAATTTCACTCACCTTCCAATCACACAAAATGCAGAAACCCATCCTCAGCATCTCCACTAACCTCCCAATAACACAACCTGCAGAAACCCATCCTTCACTCACCTCACAAGAACACAACCTGCACAGACCCATTCTCAGCAACTTCACTCACCGCCCAATAACACAATCTGCAGGAACCCATCCTCAGTATCTTCACTCAACTTCCAATAACACAACCTGCAGAAACCCATCCTCAGCATCTTCACTCACCGCCCAATAACACAACCTGCAGAAACCCATCCTCAGCATCCCCACTAACCTCCAAATAACACTACCTACAGAAACACATCCTCAGCATCTTCAATAACCTTCCAATAACACAACCTGCAGGAACCCATCCTCAGTATCTTCACTCAACTTCCAATAACACAACCTGCAGAAACCCATCCTCAGCATCTTTACTCACCTCCCAATAACACAACCTGCAGAAACCCATCCTCAGCATCCCCACTAACCTCCAAATAACACTACCTACAGAAACACATCCTCAGCATCTTCAATAACCTTCCAATAACACAACCTGCAGAAATTAATTCTCAGCATCTCCACTCACCTCCCAATAACACAACATGCAGAAACACATCCTCAGCATCTTCATTCACCTCCCAATAAAACAAATTGCAGAATCCCATCCTCAGCATCTCCACTAACCTAACAATGACACAACCTGCTGAAACCCATCCTCAGCATCTCCACTCACCTCCCAATAACACAACCTGCAGAAACCCATCCTCAGCATCTACACTCACCTCCCAATAACACAACCTGCAGAAACCCAACCCATTCATCATCAATAACCTTCCAATAACACAACCTGCAGATACCCATCCTCAGCATCTCCACTAACTTCCCAATAATGCAACCTGCAGAAACCCATCCTCAGCATCTCCACTCACCTCCCAATAACACAACCTGCAGAAACCCATCCTCAGCATCTCCAGTAACCTTTCACTCATACAACCTGCAGAAACCCATCCTCAGCATCTTCACTCACCTCCCAACAACACAATCTGCAGAAACACATCCACAGCATCTCCACTCAACTCCCAATAACCCAACCTGAAGAAACCCATCCTCAGCATCTTCACTCACCTCCCAACAACACAATCTGCAGAAACACATCCACAGCATCTCCACTCAACTCCCAATAACCCAACCTGAAGAAACCCATCCTCAGCATCTTCACTCACCTCCCAATAACACAACCTGCAGAAACCCATCCTCAGCATCTACACTCACCTCCCAATAACACAACCTGCAGAAACACATCCCATTCATCTTCAATAACCTTTCAATAACACAACCTGCAGAAACCCATCCTCAGCATCTCCACTAACTTCCCAATAATGCAACCTGCAGAAACCCATCCTCAGCATCTCCACTCACCTCCCAATAACACAACCTGCAGAAACCCATCCTCAGCATCTCCAGTAACCTTTCAATAATACAACCTGCAGAAACCCATCCTCAGCATCGTCACTCACCTTCCAAGAACACAATCTGCAGAATCCCATCCACAGCATCTCCACTCACCTTCCAATAACCCAATCTGAAGAAACCCATCCTCAGCATCTTCACTCACCTCTCAATAACACAACCTGCAGAAACACATCCTCAACATCTCAACTCACCTCCAAATAACACCGGGGCAGCACGGTAGCATAGTGGTTAGCACAATTGCTTCACAGCTCCAGAGTCCCAGGTTCGATTCCGGCTTGGGTCACTGTCTGTGCGGAGTCTGCACATCCTCCCCGTGTGTGCGTGGGTTTCCTCCGGGTGCTCCGGTTTCCTCCCACAGTCCAAAGATGTGCATGTTAGGTGGATTTGCCATAATAAAATTGCCCTTATTGTCCAAAATTCCCCTTAGTGTTGGGTGGGGTTACTGGGCTATGGGGATAGGGGGAGGTGTTGACATTGGGTAGGGTGCTCTTTCCAAGAGCCGGTGCAGACTCGATGGGCCGAATGGCCTCCTTCTGCACTGTAAATTCTATGATAATCTATGATAAACACAACCTGCAGAAACCCATCCTCAGCATCTTCACTCACCTCCCAATAACACAACCTGCAAAAACCCATCCTTCACTCACCTCCCAATAACACAACCTGCAGAAACCACCCTCAGCATCTTCACTAACCTTCCAATAACGCAACCTGCAGAAACCCATCCTCAGCAATTTCACTCACCTTCCAATCACACAAAATGCAGAAACCAATCCTCAGCATCTCCACTATCCTTCCAATAACACAACCTGCAGAAACCCATCCTTCACTCACCTCCCAACAACACAACCTGCAGAAACCCACACTCAGCATCTTCACGCAACTCCCAACAACACAACCTGCAGAAACCCATCCTCAGCATCTCCACTCATCTCCCAAGTACACAACCTGCACAGAGCCATTCTCAGCAACTTCACTCACCGCCCAATAACACAACCTGCAGGAACCCATCCTCAGTATCTTCACTCAACTTCCAAGTACACAACCTGCAGAAACCCATCCTCAGCATCTTCACGAACCTCCCAATAACACAACCTGCAGAAAACCCATCCTCAGCATCTCCACTCACCTCCCAATAACACAACCTGCAGAAACCCATCCTCAGCATCTTCACTCAACTTCCAATTACACAACCTGCAGAAACCCATCCTCAGCATCTCCACTCACCTCCCAATAACACAACCTGCAGAAACTCATCCTCAGCATCTCCACTCACCTCCCAATAACACACCCTGCAGAAACCCATCCTCAGTATCTTCACACACCTTCCAATTACACAACCTGCAGAAACCCATCCTCAGCAATTTCACTCACCTTCCAATCACACAAAATGCAGAAACCAATCCTCAGCATCTCCACTATCCTTCCAATAACACAACCTGCAGAAACCCATCCTTCACTCACCTCCCAACAACACAACCTGCAGAAACCCATCCTCAGCATCTTCACTCACCCCCCAATAACACAACCTGCAGAAACCCATCCTCAGCATCTTCAATAATCTTCCAATAACAAAACCTGCAGATACCCACACTCAGCATCTTCACGCAACTCCCAACAACACAACCTGCAGAAACCCATCCTCAGCATCTCCACTCATCTCCCAAGTACACAACCTGCACAGAGCCATTCTCAGCAACTTCACTCACCGCCCAATAACACAACCTGCAGGAACCCATCCTCAGTATCTTCACTCAACTTCCAAGTACACAACCTGCAGAAACCCATCCTCAGCATCTTCACGAACCTCCCAATAACACAACCTGCAGAAAACCCATCCTCAGCATCTCCACTCACCTCCCAATAACACAACCTGCAGAAACCCATCCTCAGCATCTTCACTCAACTTCCAATTACACAACCTGCAGAAACCCATCCTCAGCATCTCCACTCACCTCCCAATAACACAACCTGCAGAAACTCATCCTCAGCATCTCCACTCACCTCCCAATAACACACCCTGCAGAAACCCATCCTCAGTATCTTCACACACCTTCCAATTACACAACCTGCAGAAACCCATCCTCAGCATCTCCACTCACCTTCCAATAACACAACCTGCAGAAACCCATCCTCAGCATCTCAACTCACATCCCAATAACACAACCTGCAGAAACCCATCCTCAGCATCTCAACTCACCTCCCAATAACACAACCTGCAGAAATCCATCCTCAGCATCTTCAATAACCTTCCAATAACACAACCTGCAGAAAACCATCCTCAGCAATTTCACTCACCTTCCAATCACACAAAATGCAGAAACCCATCCTCAGCATCTCCACTAACCTCCCAATAACACAACCTGCAGAAACCCATCCTTCACTCACCTCACAAGAACACAACCTGCAGAAACCCATCCTCAGCATCTTCACTCACCCCCCAATAACTCAACCTGCAGAAACCCATCCTCAGCATCTCCACTCATCTCCCAAGTACACAACCTGCACAGACCCATTCTCAGCAACTTCACTCACCGCCCAATAACACAACCTGCAGGAACCCATCCTCAGTATCTTCACTCAACTTCCAATAACACAACCTGCAGAAACCCATCCTCAGCATTTTCACTCACCTCCCAATAACACAACCTGCAGAAACCCATCCTCAGCATCCCCACTAACCTCCAAATAACACAACCTACAGAAACAAATCCTCAGCATCTTCAATAACCTTCCAATAACACAACCTGCAGGAACCCATCCTCAGTATCTTCACTCAACTTCCAATAACACAACCTGCAGAAACCCATCCTCAGCATCTTTACTCACCTCCCAATAACACAATCTGCAGAAACCCATCCTCAGCATCCCCACTAACCTCCAAATAACACTACCTACAGAAACACATCCTCAGCATCTTCAATAACCTTCCAATAACACAACCTGCAGAAATTAATTCTCAGCATCTCCACTCACCTCCCAATAACACAACATGCAGAAACACATCCTCAGCATCTTCATTCACCTCCCAATAAAACAAATTGCAGAAACCCATCCTCAGCATCTCCACTAACCTAACAATGACACAACCTGCAGAAACCCATCCTCAGCATCTCCACTCACCTCCCAATAACACAACCTGCAGAAACCCATCCTCAGCATCTACACTCACCTCCCAATAACACAACCTGCAGAAACCCAACCCATTCAGCATCAAAAACCTTCCAATAACACAACCTGCAGATACCCATCCTCAGCATCTCCACTAACTTCCCAATAATGCAACCTGCAGAAACCCATCCTCAGCATCTCCACTCACCTCCCAATAACACAACCTGCAGAAACTCATCCTCAGCATCTCCTCACCTCCCAATAACACACCCTGCAGAAACCCATCCTCAGTATCTTCACACACCTTCCAATTACACAACCTGCAGAAACCCATCCTCAGCATCTCCACTCACCTTCCAATAACACAACCTGCAGAAACCCATCCTCAGCATCTCAACTCACATCCCAATAACACAACCTGCAGAAACCCATCCTCAGCATCTCAACTCACCTCCCAATAACACAACCTGCAGAAATCCATCCTCAGCATCTTCAATAACCTTCCAATAACACAACCTGCAGAAAACCATCCTCAGCAATTTCACTCACCTTCCAATCACACAAAATGCAGAAACCCATCCTCAGCATCTCCACTAACCTCCCAATAACACAACCTGCAGAAACCCATACTTCACTCACCTCACAAGAACACAACCTGCAGAAACCCATCCTCAGCATCTTCACTCACCCCCCCAATAACACAACCTGCAGAAACCCATCCTCAGCATCTCCACTCATCTCCCAAGTACACAACCTGCACAGACCCATTCTCAGCAACTTCACTCACCGCCCAATAACACAACCTGCAGAAACCCATCCTCAGCATCTACACTCACCTCCCAATAACACAACCTGCAGAAGCCCAACCCATTCAGCATCAAAAACCTTCCAATAACACAACCTGCAGATACCCATCCTCAGCATCTCCACTAACTTCCCAATAATGCAACCTGCAGAAACCCATCCTCAGCATCTCCACTCACCTCCCAATAACACAACCTGCAGAAACCCATCCTCAGCATCTCCAGTAACCTTTCACTCATACAACCTGCAGAAACCCATCCTCAGCATCTTCACTCACCTCCCAACAACACAATCTGCAGAAACACATCCACAGCATCTCCACTCAACTCCCAATAACCCAACCTGAAGAAACCCATCCTCAGCATCTTCACTCACCTCCCAATAACACAACATGCAGAAACACATCCTCAGCATCTTCATTCACCTCCCAATAAAACAAATTGCAGAAACCCATCCTCAGCATCTCCACTAACCTAACAATGACACAACCTGCAGAAACCCATCCTCAGCATCTACACTCACCTCCCAATAACACAACCTGCAGAAACCCAACCCATTCAGCATCAAAAACCTTCCAATAACACAACCTGCAGATACCCATCCTCAGCATCTCCACTAACTTCCCAATAATGCAACCTGCAGAAACCCATCCTCAGCATCTCCACTCACCTCCCAATAACACAACCTGCAGAAACTCATCCTCAGTATCTTCACACACCTTCCAATTACACAACCTGCAGAAACCCATCCTCAGCATCTCCACTCACCTTCCAATAACACAACCTGCAGAAACCCATCCTCAGCATCTCAACTCACATCTCAATAACACAACCTGCAGAAACCCATCCTCAGCATCTCAACTCACCTCCCAATAACACAACCTGCAGAAATCCATCCTCAGCATCTTCAATAACCTTCCAATAACACAACCTGCAGAAAACCATCCTCAGCAATTTCACTCACCTTCCAATCACACAAAATGCAGAAACCCATCCTCAGCATCTCCACTAACCTCCCAATAACACAACCTGCAGAAACCCATCCTTCACTCACCTCACAAGAACACAACCTGCAGAAACCCATCCTCAGCATCTTCACTCACCCCCCAATAACACAACCTGCAGAAACCCATCCTCAGCATCTCCACTCATCTCCCAAGTACACAACCTGCACAGACCCATTCTCAGCAACTTCACTCACCGCCCAATAACACAACCTGCAGGAACCCATCCTCAGTATCTTCACTCAACTTCCAATAACACAACCTGCAGAAACCCATCCTCAGCATCTTCACTCACCTCCCAATAACACAACCTACAGAAACCCATCCTCAGCATCCCCACTAACCTCCAAATAACACTACCTACAGAAACACATCCTCAGCATCTTCAATAACCTTCCAATAACACAACCTGCAGGAACCCATCCTCAGTATCTTCACTCAACTTCCAATAACACAACCTGCAGAAACCCATCCTCAGCATCTTTACTCACCTCCCAATAACACAACCTGCAGAAACCCATCCTCAGCATCCCCACTAACCTCCAAATAACACTACCTACAGAAACACATCCTCAGCATCTTCAATAACCTTCCAATAACACAACCTGCAGAAGTTAATTCTCAGCATCTCCACTCACCTCCCAATAACACAACATGCAGAAACACATCCTCAGCATCTTCATTCACCTCCCAATAAAACAAATTGCAGAAACCCATCCTCAGCATCTCCACTAACCTAACAATGACACAACCTGCAGAAACCCATCCTCAGCATCTCCACTCACCTCCCAATAACACAATCTGCAGAAACCCATCCTCAGCATCTACACTCACCTCCCAATAACACAACCTGCAGAAACCCAACCCATTCAGCATCAAAAACCTTCCAATAACACAACCTGCAGATACCCATCCTCAGCATCTCCACTAACTTCCCAATAATGCAACCTGCAGAAACCCATCCTCAGCATCTCCACTCACCTCCCAATAACACAACCTGCAGAAACCCATCCTCAGCATCTCCAGTAACCTTTCACTCATACAACCTGCAGAAACCCATCCTCAGCATCTTCACTCACCTCCCAACAACACAATCTGCAGAAACACATCCACAGCATCTCCACTCAACTCCCAATAACCCAACCTGAAGAAACCCATCCTCAGCATCTTCACTCACCTCCCAATAACACAACCTGCAGAAACCCATCCTCAGCATCTCCACTAACCTCCCAATAACACAACCTACGGAAACCCATCCTCAGCATCTTCACTAACCTTCCAATAACACAACCTGCAGAAAATCATTCTCAGCATCTTCACTCACCTCCCAATAACACAACCTGCAGAAACACATCCTCAACATCTCTACTCACCTCCCAGTAACACAACCTGCAGAAACACATCCTCAGCATCTTCACTCACCTCGCAATAACATAACCGGCAGAAACCCATCCTTCACTCACCTCCCAAGAACACAACTTGCAGAAACCCATCCTCAGCATCTTCACTCACCTCCCAATAACACAACCTGCAGAAACCCATCCTCAGCATCTTCAATAACCTTCCAATAACAAAACCTGCAGAAACCCACCCTCAGCATCTTCACGCAACTCCAAACAACACAACCTGCAGAAACCCATCCTCAGCATCTCCACTCATCTCCCAAGTACACAACCTGCACAATTCCATTCTCAGCAACTTCACTCACCGCCCAATAACACAACCTGCAGGAACCCATCCTCAGTATCTTCAGTAACCTTCCAATAACACAACATGCAGAAACCCATCCTCAGCATCTCCAGTCACCTCTCAATAACACAACCTGCTGAAACCCATCCTCAGCATCTCCACTAACCTCTCAATAACACAAACTGCAGAAACCCATCCTCAGCATCTTCAGTAACCTTCCAATAACACAACCTGCAGAAACCCATCCTCAGCATCTCCAGTCACCTGTCAATAACACAACCTGCTGAAACCCATCCTCAGCATCTCCACTAACCTTCCAATAACACAACCTGCGGAAAACCATCCTTTACTCACCTCCCAATAACACAACCTGCGGAAACCATCCTCAGCAGCTTCACTAATCTCTCAATAACGCAACCTGCAGAAACCCATCCTCAGCAACTTCACTCACCTTCCAATCACACAACATGCAGAAACCCATCCTCAGCATCTCCACTAATCTTCCAATAACACAACCTGCAGAAACCCATCCTTCTCTCACCTCCCAATAACATAACCTGCAGAAACCCATCCTCAGCATCTTCACTCACCTCCCAATAACAGAACCTGCAGAAACCCATCCTCAGCATCTTCAATGAACTTCCAATAACACAACCTGCAGAAATTAATTCTCAGCATCCCCACTCACCTCCCAATAACACAACCTGCAGAAACACATCCTCAGCATCTTCATTCACCTCCCAATAAAACAACCTGTTGAAACCCATCCTCAACATCTCCACTCACCTCCCAATAACACAACTTGCAGAAACCCATCCTCAGCATCTACACTCATCTCCTAATAACACAACCTGCAGAAACCCATCCTCATCATCTTCAATAACCTTCCAATCACACACCTGCAGAAACCCATCCTCAGCATCTCCACTAAATTCCCAATAATGCAATCTGCATAAACACATCCTCAGCATCTCCACTCACCTCCCAATAACACAACCTGCAGAAACCCATCCTCAGCATCTCCAGTAACCTTTCAATAACACAACCTGCAGAAACCCATCCTCAGCAATCCCACGAACCTCCCAATAACACTACCGACAGAAACACATCCTCAGCATCTTCAATAACCTTCCAATAACACAACCTGCAGAAATTAATTCTCAGCATCTCCACTCACCTCCCAATAACACAACCTGCAGAAACACATCCTCAGCATCTTCATTCCCCTCCCAATAAAACAACTTGCAGAAACCCATCCTCAGCATCTCCACTAATCTTCCAATAACACAACCTGCAGAAACCCATCCTTCACTCACTTCCCAATAACACAACTGCAGAAACCCATCCTCAACATCTCCACTCACCTCCAATAACACAACCTGCAGAAATCCATCCTCAGCATCTTCACTCACCTCCCAATAACACAACCTGCAGAAACCCATCCTCAGCATTTACACTCAGCTCCCCATAACACAACCTGCAGAAACCCAACCTCATCATCTTCACTAAATTCCCAATAATGCAACCTGCAGAAACACATCCTCAGCATCTCCACTCACCTCCCAATAACTCAACCTGCAGAAACCCATCCTCAGCATCTCCAGTAACCTTTCAGTAAAACAACCTGCAGAACCCCATCCTCAGCATCCCCACTAACCTCCCAATAACACTACCTACAGAAACACATCCTCAGCATCTTCAATAACCTTCCAATAACACAACCTGCATAAATTAATTCTCAGCATCTCCACTCACCTCGCAATAACACAACCTGCAGAAACCCATCCTCAGCATGACCACTAACTTCCAAATAATGCAACCTGCAGAAACCCATCCTCAGCATCTCCACTTACCTCCCACTAACACAACCTACAGGAACCCATCCTCAGCATCTTCACTAACCTTCCAATAACACAACCTGCAGAAAATCATTCCCAGCATCTCCACTCACCTCCCAATAACACAACCTGCAGAAACACATCCTCAGCATCTTCACTCACCTCTCAATAACACAACCTGCAGAAACCCATCCTCAACATCTCAACTCACCTCCCAATAACACAACCTGCAGAAACACATCCTCAGCATCTTCACTCACCTCTCAATAACACAACCTGCAGAAACCCATCCTCATCATCTCCAGTCACCTCCCAATAACACAACCTGCAGAAACCTATCCTCAGCATCTCCACTAACATTCCAATAACATAACCTGCAGAAACCCATCCTTCACTCACCTCCCAATAACACAACCTGCAGAAACCACCCTCAGCATCTTCACTAACCTTCCAAGAACGCAACCTGCAGAAACCCATCCTCAGCAATTTCACTCACCTTCCAATCACACAACATGCAGAAACCCATCCTCAGCATCTCCACTAACCTTCCAATAACACAACCTGCAGTAACCCATCCTTCACTCACCTCCCAAAAACACAACCTGCAGAAACCCATCCTCAGCATCTTCAATAACCTTCCAATAACAAAACCTGCAGAAACCCATCCTCAGCATCTTCAATAACCTTCCAATAACAAAACCTGCAGAAACCCATCCTCAGCAACTCCACTCATCTCCCAAGTACACAACCTGCAGTGACCCATCCTCAGTATCTTCACTCAACTTCAAATAACACAACCTGCAGAATCCCATCCTCAGCATCTTCACTCACCTTCCAATAACACAACCTGCAGAAACCCATCCTCAGCATCTTCACTCACCTTCCAATAACACAACCTGCAGAAACCCATCCTCAACATCTCAACTCACCTCCCAATAACACAACCTGCAGAAACACATCCTCAGCATCTTCACTCACCTCTCAATAACACAACCTGCAGAAACCCATCATCAACATCTCAACTCACCTCCCAATAACACAACATGCAGAAACCCATCCTCAGCATCTTCACTCAGCTCCCAATAACACACCCTGCAGAAACCCATCCTCATCATCTCCAGTCACCTCCCAATAACACAACCTGCAGAAACCTATCCTCAGCATCTCCACTAACATTCCAATAACATAACCTGCAGAAACCCATCCTTCACTCAGCTCTCAATAACACAACCTGCAGAAACCACCCTCAGCATCTTCACTAAACTTCCAAGAACGCAACCTGCAGAAACCCATCCTCAGCAATTTCACTCACCTTCCAATCACACAACATGCAGAAACCCATCCTCAGCATCTCCACTAACCTTCCAATAACACAACCTGCAGTAACCCATCCTTCACTCACCTCCCAAAAACACAACCTGCAGAAACCCATCCTCAGCATCTTCACTCACCTCCCAATAACACAACCTGCAGAAACCCATCCTCAGCATCTTCAATAACCTTCCAATAACAAAACCTGCAGAAACCCATCCTCAGCATCTTCAATAACCTTCCAATAACAAAACCTGCAGAAACCCATCCTCAGCAACTCCACTCATCTCCCAAGTACACAACCTGCACAGACCCATTCTCAGCAACTTCACTCACCGCCCAATGACACAACCTGCAGTGACCCATCCTCAGTATCTTCACTCAACTTCAAATAACACAACCTGCAGAATCCCATCCTCAGCATCTTCACTCACCTTCCAATAACACAACCTGCAGAAACCCATCCTCAGCATCTTCACTCACCTTCCAATAACACAACCTGCAGAAACCCATCCTCAGTATCTCCACTAAACTTCCAATAACACAACTGCAGAAACCCATCCTCAGCATCTTCACTCACCTCCCAATAACACAACTTGCAGAAACCCATCCTCAGCATCTCCACTAACCTCCCAATACCACAACCTACAGGAACCCATCCTCAGCATCTTCACTAACCTTCCAATAACACAACCTGCAGAAAATCATTCTCAGCATCTCCACTCACCTCCCAATAACACAACCTGCAGAAACACATCCTCAGCATCTTTACTCACCTCTCAATAACACAACCTGCAGAAACCCATCCTCAACATCTCAACTCACCTCCCAATAACACAACCTGCAGAAACCCATCCTCAGCATCTTCACTCAGCTCCCAATAACAACCTGTAGAAACCCATCCTCATCATCTCCAGTCACCTCCCAATAACACAACCTGCAGAAACCTATCCTCAGCATCTCCACTAACCTTCCAATAACACAACCTGCACAAACCCATCCTTCACTCACCTCCCAATAACACAACCTGCAGAAACCACACTCAGCATCTTCACTAACCTTCCAATAACGCAACCTGCAGAAACCCATCCTCAGCAATTTCACTCACCTTCCAATAACACAACCTGCAGAAACCCTTCCTCAGCATCTTCACTCACCTCCCAATAACACAACCTGCAGAAACCCATCCTCAGCATCTTCAATAACCTTCCAACAACACAACCTGCAGAAACCCATCCTCAGCATCTCCACTCATCTCCCAAGTACACAACCTGCACAGACCCATTCTCAGCAACTTCACTCACCGCCCAATAACACAACCTGCAGGGACCCATCCTCAGTATCTTCACTCAACTTCCAATAACACAACCTGCAGAAACCCATCCTCAGCATCTCCACTAAACTTCCAATAACACAACTGCAGAAACCCATCCTCAGCATCTTCAATAACCTTCCAATAACACAACCGGCAGAAAGCCATCCTCAGCATCTTCACTCACCTCCAAAATAACATAACGTGCAGGAACCCATCCTCAGCATCTTCACTCATCTCCCAATAACACAAACTGCAGAAACCCATCCTCAGCATCTCCACTAACCTCCCAATAACACAACCTGCAGAAACCCATTCTCAGCATCTCCACTCACCTCACAGTAACACAACCTGCAGAAACCCAACCTCAGCATCTCTACTCACCTCCCAGTAACAGAACCTGCAGAAACCCATCCTCACCATCTCCACTCACCTCCCAATAACACAACCTGCAGAAACCCATCCTCAGCATCTTCACTCACCTTCCAATTACACAACCTGCAGAAACCCATCCTCAGCATCTCCACTCACCTCCCAATAACACAACCTGCAGAAACCCATCCTCAGCATCCTCACTCACCTCCCAAAAGCACAACCTGCAGAAACCCATCCTCAGCATCTTCACTCACATTCCAATAACAAAACCTGCAGAAACCCACCCTCAGCATCTTCACGCAACATCCAACAGCACAACCTGCAGAAACCCATCCTCAGCAACTCCACTCATCTCCCAAGTGCACAGCCTGCACAGACCCCTTCTCAGCAACTTCACTCACCGCCCAATAACACAACCTGCAGGGACCCATCCTCAGTATCTTCACTCAACTTCCAATAACACAACCTGCAGAAAACCCATCCTCAGCATCTCCACTCACCTCCCAATAACACAACCTGCAGAAAACCATCCTCAGCATCTTCACTCACCTTCCAGTAACGCAACCTGCAGAAACCCATCCTCAGCATCTCCACTAAACTTCCAATAACACAACTGCAGAAACCCATCCTCAGCATCTTCAATAACCTTCCAATAACACAACCTGCAGAAACCCATCCTCAGCATCTCCACTCACCTCCCAATAACACAACCTGCAGAAACCTATCCTCAGCATCTCCAGTCACCTTTCAATAACTCAACCTGCAGAAACCCATCCTCAGCATCTTCACTCACATCCCAATAACACAATCTGCAGAAACACATCCACAGCATCTCCACTCACCTCCCAATAACACAACCTACAGAAACCCATCCTCAGCATCTTCACTCACCTCCCAATAACACAACCTGCCGAAACACATCCTCAGCATCTCCACTAACCTGCCAATAACACTACCTACAGAAACACATCCTCAGCATCTTCAATAACCGTCCAACAACACAACCTGTAGAAATTAATTCTCAGCATCTCCACTCATATCCCAATTACACAACCTGCAGAAACACATCCTCAGCATCTTCATTCACCTCCCAATAAAACAACCTGCAGAAACCCATCCACAACATCTCCACTCACCTCCCAATAACACAACCTGCAGAAACCCAGCCTCAGCATCTTCACTCACCTCCCCATAACACAACCTGCAGAAACCCATCCTCAGAATCTACACTCACCTCCCCATAACACAACCTGCAGAAACCCATCCTCATCATCTTCAATAACCTTCCAATAACACAACCTGCAGAAACCCATCCTCAGCATCTCCACTAAATTCCCAATAATGCAACATGCAGAAACCCATCCTCAGCATCTCCACTCACCTCCAATAACACAACCTGCAGAAATCCATCCTCAGCATCTTCACTCACCTCCCCATAACACAACCTGCAGAAACCCATCCTCAGAATCTACACTCACCTCCCCATAACACAACCTGCAGAAACCCATCCTCATCATCTTCAATAACCTTCCAATAACACAACCTGCAGAAACCCATCCTCAGCATCTCCACTAAATTCCCAATAATGCAACATGCAGAAACACATCCTCAGCAACTCCACTCACCTCCCAATTACACAAGCTGCAGAAACCCATCCTCAGCATCTTCAATAACCTTCCAATAACACAACCGGCAGAAACCCATCCTCAGCATCTTCACTAACCTTCCAATAACACAACCTGCAGAAACCCATCCTCAGCATCCCCGCTCATCTCCCAATAACACAACCTGCAGAAACCCATCCTCAGCATCTTCACTCACCTCGAAATAACACAACGTGCAGGAACCCATCCTCAGCATCTTCACTCATCTCCCAATAACACAAACTGCAGAAACCCATCCTCAGCATCTCCACTAACCTCCCAATAACACAACCTGCAGAAACCCATTCTCAGCATCTCCACTCACCTTCCAGTAACACAACCTGCAGAAACCCAACCTCAGCATCTCTACTCACCTCCCAGTAACACAACCTGCAGAAACCCATCCTCAGCATCTCCACTCACCTCCCAATAACACAACCTGCAGAAACCCATCCTCGGCATCTTCACTCACCTTCAAATTACACAACCTGCAGAAACCCATCCTCAGCATCTCCACTCACCTCCCAATAACACAACCTGCAGAAACCCATCCTCAGCATCTCCACTCACCTCCCAATTACACAACCTGCAAAAACCCATCCTCAGCATCTCCAGTAAACTTTCAATAACACAACCTGCAGAAACCCATCCTCAGCATCCCCACTAACCTCCCAATAACACTACCTACAGAAACACATCCTCAGCATCTTCAATAATCTTCCAATAACACAACCTGCAGAAATTAATTCTCAGCATCTCCACTCACCTCCCAGTAACACAACGTGCAGGCACCCATCCTCAGCATCTTCACTCATCTCCCAATAACACAAACTGCAGAAACCCATCCTCAGCATCTCCACTAACCTCCCAATAACACAACCTGCAGAAACCCATTCTCAGCATCTCCACTCACCTGCCAGTAACACAACCTGCAGAAACCCAACCTCAGCATCTCTACTCAAATCCCAGTAAAACAACCTGCAGAAACCCATCCTCAGCATCTCCACTCACCTCCCAATAACACAACCTGCAGAAAACCATCCTCAGCATCCTCACTCACCTCCCAAAAGCACAACCTGCAGAAACCCATCCTCAGCACCTTCACTCACCTTCCAATAACAAAACCTGCAGAAACCCACCCTCAGCATCTTCACGCAACTCCCAACAACACAACCTGCAGAAACCCATCCTCAGCAACTCCACTCATCTCCCATGTACACAGCCTGCACAGACCCCTTCTCAGCAACTTCACTCACCGCCCAATAACAGAAGCTGCAGGGACCCATCCTCAGTATCTCCACTCACCTCCCAATAACACAAACTGCAGAAACCCATCCTCAGCATCTCCACTAAATTCCCAATAATGCAACCTGCAGAAACACATCCTCAGCATCTCCACTCACCTCCCAATTACACAAACTGCAAAAACCCATCGTCAGCATCTCCAGTAAACTTCCAATAACACAACCTGCAGAAATTAATTCTCAGCATCTCCACTCACCTCAAAATAACACAACCTGCAGAAACACATCCTCAGCATCTTCATTCACCTCCCAATAAAACAACCTGCAGAAACCCATCGTCAGCATCTCCACTCACCTCCCAATAACACAACCTGCAGAAACCCATCCTCATCATCTCCACTAACCTCCCAATGACACAACCTGCAGAAACCCATCCTCAGCATCTCCACTCACCTCCCAATAACACAACCTGCAGAAACCCATCCTCAGCATCTCCACTCACCTCCCAATAACACAACCTGCAGAAAACCATCCTCAGCATCTTCACTCACCTTCCAGTAACGCAACCTGCAGAAACCCATCCTCAGCATCTCCACTAAACTTCCAATAACACAACTGCAGAAACCCATCCTCAGCATCTTCAATAACCTTCCAATAACACAACCTGCAGAAACCCATCCTCAGCATCTCCACTCACCTCCCAATAACACAACCTGCAGAAACCTATCATCAGCATCTCCAGTCACCTTTCAATAACTCAACCTGCAGAAACCCATCCTCAGCATCTTCACTCACATCCCAATAACACAATCTGCAGAAACACATCCACAGCATCTCCACTCACCTCCCAATAACACAACCTACAGAAACCCATCCTCAGCATCTTCACTCACCTCCCAATAACACAACCTGCCGAAACACATCCTCAGCATCTCCACTAACCGCCCAATAACACTACCTGCAGAAACCCATCCTCAGCATCTTCACTCACCTCCCAATAACACAACCTGCCGAAACACATCCTCAGCATCCCCACTAACCTCCCAATAACACTACCTACAGAAACACATCCTCAGCATCTTCAATAACCTTCCAACAACACAACCTGCAGAAATTAATTCTCAGCATCTCCACTCATATCCCAATTACACAACCTGCAGAAACACATCCTCAACATCTTCATTCACCTCCCAATAACACAACCTGCAGAAACCCATCCACAACATCTCCACTCACCTCCAATAACACAACCTGCAGAAATCCATCCTCAGCATCTTCACTCACCTCCCCATAACACAACCTGCAGAAACCCATCCTCAGAATCTACACTCACCTCCCCATAACACAACCTGCAGAAACCCATCCTCATCATCTTCAATAACCTTCCAATAACACAACCTGCAGAAACCCATCCTCAGCATCTCCACTAAATTCCCAATAATGCAACATGCAGAAACACATCCTCAGCAACTCCACTCACCTCCCAATTACACAAGCTGCAGAAACCCATCCTCAGCATCTTCAATAACCTTCCAATAACACAACCGGCAGAAACCCATCCTCAGCATCTTCACTAACCTTCCAATAACACAACCTGCAGAAACCCATCCTCAGCATCCCCGCTCATC